>NC_046659.1:45418436-45427506 GCF_010883055.1 Belonocnema kinseyi | reverse complement strand
GAAATATAAAAGTCCCGAATTGGAAAATTAAAAATAAAATTCCCACATCACTGTAAAAATTCCGAAATTATAACATTGCAATGTTATAATTTCGGAATTTTACAGTGATGTGGGAATTTTATTTTTCGGAAAAAGCGACTGAAAAGTCCCGAAAAATAAAATTCCTGACACTGTAAAAATCGTACATTGAAAAATAACCAATAATAAAATTCCCGAAATTATAAAAGTCCCGAAATATAAAAGTCGAATTGGAAAATTCACGAAAAATAAAATAAATAAAATTCCAGACAATAAGATATTACCGAATTTTAAAAGTCCCCAAAGAAAATGCCTGAATGATAAAATATCCGAACTGGAAAATTCCTGAATTTAAACAATTTAAAAAATTGTTTATTAAATATTATTTTTTTATTGAAAATACAATAATCGAATATATATTTCTGGATGGAAATTTTTTTTTGAAAATGTGCATAGTATTCGAAAAAAATATAAAAAAGTTCTGAAAAATCGAATTTTTTATTATTAAAAAAAAATGATAAAAATAAAAATAAAAATAAAAATAAAAAATGATAAAAAGTTTTGATGTAAATCGTTGTTGAATTGAATCCTGCAAAGTTTGCTTCAAAAATGTTATTATGTAGGTACAAAGAAAACTTAAGCAGAACATTTTTTTCTTTCAAAGCACACGTGTTTTTTAATGTATTTTTAAATACAATTTTAATAAAATTATTATACAGGTGCCGGAGATTTCATTTTTTGGAATTTTTCATTCATCCCTTTCGGAATTTTTGTCAGTGGTCCCATATTTTTATAACTCCTCTTAAAATTATGTAATTTTTCAAAATAAAAAGTCAACATTTGAAAACATTTCAAAATCATCAAAAGTATCTATTCTCTTTTAAAGTATTTCAAACCTTTTAAAATTATTTTTAAAAATTTTCGAAACTTTTAAATGTCTTTTAGACTGATTCCCATTTTTCCTAACATTTTTGTAAAAACCTGCGCACAAAATTGTTTCAAGAGCTTCCAGATTTTTTCTAATATTGTAAATATTTTGAAATGTTTTGAAATATTTTTAAACATTCTCTTTGAGTTATGTACTTTTTCAAAATAAAAAATCATTTTAAATGTACCCAGAAATTTTTATTATTTTCCCAGTATTTCAAAATTTTTGAGAAGCTCCAAATTTTGTTCTTTTCTTTGTAACATTCAGAAACCTCCAGCTTATTTGATTTTTTTCTAAATTAATGCTTACTTAACTGTTCTTTAAGAATCAAAATGAAATACTTTTACCTTCGGAATACAAATAAAAAAATTAAACAATTATAATCGCAACATTCCAAGTTTAAATTTGTCACTCTGAAATTGTGACAATTCATTTTCAAATTGTTTACTATTGAAAATTGTTTTTTTTTTTTAATTCCAAACCAAATAGATTAAAAATAGAATATTTTATACTGAAATAATACTTCAAAAAGATTTTGAAATTGAATAAAGGCGTTCATTTAAGAAGCCGTTAATTCGAACTTTGCACTTGTGTCACTACTAAGGCTTTGCAATTAAATTAGTTCAAATTTTAACGTTAAAATATGTAAATCTTATCATTTTGAACAGATCTAGAATCACCTTGTAAAATCAATCACTGTTTAGTTTTTAATACTCGAATTGCAGTTCAATTGTAAAATTTACTTTCATTTTCTGATTTGTCCCGGTCGCGAATGTAGCTTAATATTTAAACCAACTTTCATTTTTTTGAAATTGTAATTTTTCGGTTGTAACTTACGGGACAATAATTTTATTCTTTGAAAGATTTTCTACAAATCCTGTTGATAATTTCTACATTCTCATCAAAAATGAGTAGGTATTAGTTTTTTAAGAAAAATAACTTTTTCGGATTTTATCAAATGTCGACGTTTTGAGGCTCTTTGAGTCAGAAAAACAAGTTTTTACTTCGGTATCTGTCTGTCTCTCTGGCGTCTACGTCGTCCTTATTGTGGTTGTGGTTGTCTGTATATCGGATAACTTTTGAAAGAATAGTCGAATTGGATTGTGGTTTGACACACCGATTTTTTTATTTTAAGAATTGTATGTAAATATTGTACTGTTTTTATTTTTATAACAAATATTTTTCTTCAATTAAATATTTGCAATAAAAGTGTTTCGAAGAGATTTTTTAAAAATCTTTCGGGTAATAAAATTAGTATTTATAGGTCGACAAAGGTTGGTTTTCTTTACCAAATTTGGCTGTCGTATAGATTTTTCCAGTTGTTTTTACTATAGTACAATTTACGTTTGCATCTCGGGCGACGAAATCCATTCTATTGTTTGACAAATACTCTTTGTAATTCAATATTGTTCACAGAAAATTACCCTGAGTGATAGAACGAAATCGGAAACAATAAGAGTTAATTTATTCAGGAACAAGCTTTTTGAGCAAAAATTACTTTGAGTGAACCTTTAGTATATATTTGTTAAATTTTACAAAAATCAGGCGTTACTTTCTTACAACAACAAAAATAATTTGTGTCGGGGGGGGGGGGGGCAAATTATCAAAAAATAAATAAAAGTTGAAGTTGTATGATTTTAATTTGTAACTAAATAATTTGAGAGGTTTTAATCTAAAATTATCGAACACTTTCCATTTAAAAATTCAGATGAAATATTTAAATAGCTTTAAATTTGAAATTATTCAATATATTCTGAAGACTAAAAATTTAAAATGTCTAAATTATTAAGGCTTTAAGTATTTTTGAAATTGCTGTTCTGGAGACTAAATAGCACTTATTCTTTTATTAAGAAATCACAACCAAAATTGTTAAAAAAAAGTTTTTAAAAGATTTTTGAAAACCTTAAGAAAGGTCAGAGGTTTTAATAGTTCAATATATGTGATAGAATCTCTTTAAATATGAAATTAGTTTATACTTTTTCATGTTTGAGCTACAATTATTCCATTTTAGAGTTATAAATTACAGTCGTGAAAAAACAATAAAATGTTTTAATTAATTTATATATAAAACAAAAAACCTATGTATAATTCAATCAAAATGCAGCTGCAAAATTTTAATTTAAAATGCGTTGAGTTCAAGGTAAAGTTTAAAAAGAAAACTGAAAGCAAAGGATCGACTTTCAAAAGAAGCGAAAGAAAGTGACTCGCTGGAATGCAAATGAACATGGAAAAATGGTGTATTTTCGCATTTTTAAATTTTAAATTCAAACTTTTTCGCCTTTTATCAATTTCGAAAAATTCTGAAAATTCAAACAATAAGTCTGTATTCTGAAAATGAAGCAATTTTAATGTAAAAATTCAAGTTTCTAAATTGAAGGCCTAAAAATTTGCAAATTTTACAATTAGTGTTATGCAAATTGTATTGGTATCTTAAAAGAGTATAAATTGTTCTTAAATTAGTTTTTAAATTTTCTGCAGTTTACCTTTTTTACATACCAATATGTCAAAAAAGCATACCAAATTTTTTCAAATTTTAATCACTTATTTTCTAAGACAAAATCACCCCTGTTTACCAGACACTGAAATGAATTAGAAAAAAATTGCCAAGACCCAAGAATAAAAATTGGATGTACAGCGAATTTTTAAATTTTTAATTGAGATTATCTTTAACTTTGTGATATCAAAAATTTCCATACACATTTCTTTTTGATAATACTGTAGGAAAAAATCAACAAGATCGAGCGCCGAAATTATAATTAGAGCAAATTTTCTGTAATTCTATGGGGACGGCTGAAATATCCCGAAAAATAAAACTCCCGACTCGGTAAAACTCTCTGTCCCAAAAAATACAATTCCAAAACTAATAAAATTCCTAAACAGTTTATAATATTGAAGAATTTGAAAATTCCCAAATAATAAGACTCCCCAAATAAAATTTTTCTTAATGAATATTAATTATTTATTAAAACTACGATAATTAAATATTGTTATCAAACAAATTTTTGTTTAATATTTAAAGTGTTAAAAATTATTGTTTGAATTTAAAATTAAAATTATACAAAAAATTGTACCGACAAATTAATATATAAAAACACGTGTTTTTTAATTAACATTTCGATTTTTCAGAAGAAATTTTGTGATTTAAAAAATACTATATACATTTTCAACCAAAATATCTTATCCAGAAATATATTTTGTTTTAATTATTATTTTAAAATTAAACAATAATGTTTAAATACTTCAAACATTAAAAAAGTTGTTTCTTTGGTATAAATATTTGATTATTTCAATTAAAAAAAAAAATTGTCAAAGAAAAATGCTTTCAGCACTTGTTTATCTTGAAATGTCTTTCTATAACACTTTTTTTTAATTAAAAATATGATTTTTCGAGAACATTTTTTTTATAATTAAAAAAAGACTGTACCGAAAACCTGGATCAAGCTTCAGATCAGAAAAAATTCAGCGATACATACATGTCAAACTTTTCTAACCTCAAAAAATTTTTCTACTGCCTTACCGTCATATTTTACGAAGAATGAGAAAGCAAGAATTCGACTTCGTAGTACGATAAGGGCAGCACCTCGATAGATAATATATAATTCCCCACTCCGACGCCCCGTACCGCATCTACGTTTATAATATCTTTGCTGTCTCCCACCTCATCTCTGCTTCTAGCTTTCTCTGTCGGTAATCATGCAATCTGTTTTACCCACAGGCCCGTGGAAGCAAAGATATTATTACATAGATCTGTTCAGGAATTTTATTAGTTTTGGAATTGTATTTTTTGGGACAGAGAGTTTTACCGAGTCGGGAGTTTTATTTTTCGGGATATTTCAGCCGTCCCCATAGAATTACAGAAAATTTGCTCTAATTATAATTTCGGCGCTCGATCTTGTTGATTTTTTCCTACAGTATTATCAAAAAGAAATGTGTATGGAAATTTTTGATATCACAAAGTTAAAGATAATCTCAATTAAAAATTTAAAAATTCGCTGTACATCCAATTTTTATTCTTGGGTCTTGGCAATTTTTTTCTAATCCATTTCAGTGTCTGGTAAATAGGGGTGATTTTCTCTTAGAAAATAAGTGATTAAAATTTGAAAAAATTTGGTATGCTTTTTTGACATATTGGTATGTAAAAAAGGTAAACTGCAGAAAATTTAAAAACTAATTTAAGAACAATTTATACTCTTTTAAGATACCAATACAATTTACATAACACTAATTGTAAAATTTGTAAATTTTTAGGCCTGCAGTTTAGGAACTTGAATTTTAACGTTAAAATTGCTTCATTTTCAGAATACAGCCTTATTGTTTGAATTTTTAAAATTTTTCGAAATTGTTAAAAGGCGAAAAAGTTTGAATTTAAAATTTAAAAATGCGAAAATACACCATTTTCCATGTTCATTTGCAATCCAGCGAGTCACTTTCTTTCGCTTATTTTGAAAGTCGATCCTTTGCTTTCAGTTTTCTTTCTAAACTATACCTTGAATTCAATGCATTTCAAATTAATTTTTTGCAGCTTCATTTAGATTGAATTATACAAAGGTGTTTTGTTTTATATATAAATTAATCAAAACATTTTATTGGCTTTTCACGACTGTGATTTATAACTATAAAATGGAATAATTATAGCTCAAACATTAAAAAGTATAGACTAATTTCATATTTAAAGATATTCTATCACATATATTGAACTATTAAAACCTCTGATCTTTTTTAAGGTTTTTAAAACTCTTTTAAAAACCTTTTTTTACCAATTTTGGTTGTGATTTCTTAATAAAAGAATAAGTGCTATTCAGTCTCCAGAACAGCAATTTCAAAAATATTTAAAGCCTTAATAATTTAGAAATTTTAGATTTGTAGTCTTCAGAATATATTGATTTAAATATTTTATCTGAATTTTTGAATGGAAAGTGTTCGATAATTTTAGATTAAAACCTCTCAAATTATTTAGTTACAAATTAAAATCATACAACTTCAAGTTTTATTTATTTTTTGATAATTTGCCCCCCCCCCCCACAAATTATTTTTTCTGTAAGAAAATAACGCCTCATTTTCGTAAAATTTAACAAATATATATTAAAGGTTCACTCAAGGTAATTTTTGTTCAAAAAGCTTGTTCCTGAATAAATTAACTCTTATTGTTTTCGATTTCGTTCTGTTACTCAGGGTAATTTTCTGTGAAAAATATTGATTTACAAAGAATATTTGTCAAACAATAGAATGGATTTCTTCGCCCGAGATGCAAACGTAAATTGTACTATATTAAAAACAACTGGAAAAATTTAGACGCAAGCCAAATTTGGTAAAGAAAACAAACCTTTGTCGACCTATAAATACTAATTTTATCACACGCAAGACTTTTAAAAAAACTCTTCGAAACACTTTTTTTGCAAATATTTAATTAAAGAAAAATATTTGTTATAAAGATAAAAATAGTAAAATTCTTACATACAATCCGACTATTCTTTCAAAAGTTATCCGATATACAGACAACCACAACCACAATAACGACGACGTAGACGCCATAGAGACAGACAGATACCGATGTAAAAACTTGTTTTTCTGACTCAAGGAGCCTCAAAACGTCGAAATTTAATGAAATTCGCGAAAATCATTTTTCGCATAAAACTCTTCTCATTATGGATGAGAATGTGATAAAATAATCACGGGGCCTTGAAAAAGTAGCGTTTTTCGCCTCTTGCCTTTTTTCCATATCAAGCTTTTTTTGCTTCAAATTTCCATTTTCGTTTGGTTTTTTGGATTTTGAAAATCCTTTAACTTTGGTAAGTTTGATTTTTTCAAAAAAAGTTTTCAGGATAAATTGTTCTTATTTTTTGTGCCATAAATAGCTGTCGATAAAATTTTCAAATTTGAAAAAAAAGTGGTCTCAAAAATTTTGAAAAAGCTTCAACTTTTTGGATTTTTATCAAAAATGGCTGTTTAACGAACTCGATCTTTCTTTTTGGTCCCTCGAACAGTGTGTCAAAGCCCAATCCAATCGGAACAGTCTTTCGCAAATTATCCGGTATACACACCACAACAACGATGACGCCGGACAGACAAACAGACCCCGACGTAAAAACTTGTTTTTCTGACTCACGGGGCCTCAAAACGTCGACATTTGATAAAATCCAAAAAATTATTTTTCATAAAAAACTAATACCTTCTCATTTTTGATGAGAATGTAAAAATTATCAACAAGATTTGTAGAAAATCTTTCAAAGAATAAAATTAGTGTCCCGTAAGTTACAACCGAAAAATTACAATTTCAAAGAAATGAAAGTTGTTTTAAGTATTAAGCTAGACTCGCGACCGGGACAAATCAGAAAATGAAAGTAAATTTTAAAATTGAACTGCAGTTCGAGTATTAAAAACTAAACAGTCATTGATTTTACAAGGTGATTCTAGATCTGTTCAAAATGATATAATTTACATATTTTAGCGTTAAAATTTGAACTAATTTAAATGTAAAGCCTTAGTAGTGACACGAGTGTAAAGTTCGAATTAATGGCTTCTTAAATGAACGCCTTTATGCAATTTCAAAAAAATTTTTGAAGTATTATTTCAGTATAAAATATTCCATCTTTAATCTATTTGGTTTGGAAATAAAAAAAAAACAATTTTCAATAGCAACAAATTTGAAAGTGAATTGTCACCTGTATAATAATTTTATTAAAATTGTATTTAAAAATACATTAAAAAACACGTGTGCTTTGAAAGAAAAAAATGTTCTGCTTAAGTTTTCTTTATACCCACATAATAACATTTTTGAAACAAACTTTTGCAGGATTCAACTCAACAACAATTTATATTAAAATTTTTTTTTATCAATAAAAAACGCGATTTTTCAGAATTTTTTATGTTTTTTTTAAATACTATGCACATTTTCAAACAAATTTTTTCATCCAGAAATATATATTCGATTATTGTATTTTCAATAAATAAATAATATTTAATAAACAATTTTTTAAATTGTTTAAATTCAGGAATATTCTAGTTCGGATATTTTATGATTCAGGCAATATCCGAGCTAGACAACTCTCTAATTTGAACAATTAAAAAATAGTTAGTTAAAAAATTTTTTAATAGAATAATAAAATATCTTTACCGAGGAAAAAACTTTTTTAATGTTTAAAGTTTCTAAAAATTATTGTTTGAATTAAAAATAACAATAATTGAACACATGTATTTTTGGATAAAAAAAAGTTGTTTGAAAATGTCCATTTTATTTTTGCACATTACAGAAAACGCTCGCAAAAATAAAATTATTATTTAAAAAAAATAAAAATAAAAGTCGCGATAAATCAGCCTGCATTGAATCCTGAAAAGTTTTTTTTTCATTTGAAGCTAACGTGTTTTAAATTTATGTATGTATAACATTTTTATACAATTATTCTTATTTTAAATTAAAACAATAATTAAAAACAATTAAACATTAAACCAAATTTCTATAATAAAAATAATTGATTATTGTATTTTTAATAAATAAATAATATTGGCCAAATAACTGTTTTCTCAATTTCTGCAATTCGGGAATTTTCTAGTTTGTATATTTTATCATTAGACAGCATTCGGCCTAGAGTTTTATTATTCGGGAATTTTCAAATTCGATAATATTGTAAACTGTCCAGAATTTCATTATTCTAGAATTTTTTAATTCGGGATTTTCAGGTTTCAGCATTTTGTTATTTCGGGAAGTTTACAGGGTCGAAAATATTTCAAAAATTTAAATATATTTATAAAATTGTAAAAAAAGCTTGAAGATTTTGAGGCATTTAAAACTCATGAAAAACTTAAATAATAATTTGAATTATATATATATATATTTATATAATTAAAAATTTGTCATAAGGACAACCGCAGGATTTCGCCGGGAGCGGGTGCTAATATGAAAAATTGCACCCGCTTCCAGCGAAATCGCGGTAAAATTGCAGCCATAACCACGCCTCACAACCGTGAGATAGGTGGTTACAATCTGTAAAGGAATCAATACGACGATCCAGAAAAAGCCTCGTATACCCTAAGAACACGGAGCGACCCAAGGACAACCGCCTTCTGCATTTTTCCCGCAAGTGTTCTAGCATATTGTTGACACGCAGGGATGCTTTTTAGGCTATT
>NC_046659.1:45406797-45418336 GCF_010883055.1 Belonocnema kinseyi | reverse complement strand
TCTGGCTTGGAACTGTCGTCTTAACATCTAAAAACCGAAAAAACAATTTTCCTATCACTTGGAATTATAATTATATTTTTATAAAAACGTTAGAATATATAAGAACTAAGAAATTGGAAAATACATAGGAGAACTTGATTAGACGAATAGTCTAAAAAAGTCCGTAGAAATTGCAGACCACAAAAATAAAAATAAAAACTAAATAATATTAAAGAACTATATATAGACAATATATAGAATTAAAATTATAATTAATAATTTTAGAATTAGTGGAAAATATATGAAACCGTAATATAAATTACTCATCGATTTATATTTGTGGTATTTATTAAAACAACCAAGTTTTGCAAAGTTATAAATGTAAAAATGTTTTAATTGGCAATTTACTCTCAATCCAAATGGTTCTTGTGCAAGCTAAGTTTACCATCAGTGCGCCTCGAAGGTGTGCCGAGAGTTGCTTACAGCGCTCCAAGTGGCTCTTGGCAAACTATATCGATCCGATCTTTTTACGGGGAGCAGTGGGTAGAGGGGAAATGACTTTTTTCGCCGGACGCGCCGTCTATATTTATGGCGGGCAACTAAGCCCGCACCGCATCTACGTTTATAATATCTTTGCATAGGTGCGGCAAGTGGCGACGGAGTGGGGAGAAAATATATATAACTACTACTTTCGTCGGGTGCGTAGCTACTGCCCTCTTCGTTCAACACATAAATCAATTTTAATGCTCATTTTGCAATTAAGGAAATGTTTTTTTTTTTATTGGTATTACGCAAATCCGGTCTATTAAGTTTAAATAATATAAATGTTTATTTAAAATGGATAAAGAAACATGTATTACATTTTCAATACCTTGCGGCAACTTTTTATTAAATAATTTGATACAATTTAATCAATATTAATCCTAGATTAGAAGTAAAATGCACCAATATATTCTATGTACAAAATAACTCCATAAACTTGTACTAAACTTGTACTATTATTCGAAAGTTTTTATTTTTTCTACAAAAGTATAACTTTTAAGGTTGCAATATTTTAAATCAAAATTCTGCTATTATTTCGCAAGGATAAAAATCAAATAATTTCCGAATTTATTAAATTGATCTCTTAAATGTGGAACGCTTGCAAAGTTAAAATAAATCGAATTTATAAACGATAAAGATTATATGATTTCGAATTAAAAGCCTTCAATGATAAATGATTTTTAATTAAAACCATGAAAATTAGGATATTTTATTTTAAATTAGAATTCAGCATTTTAAATAAAAAATGTTCTAATAGAAATAATTTTAGGATAAAAAATTTTAAAAAATACATTAGAACTTGAAATTAAAATTACACTTCTAATGCATAAAATAAGTCTTTACTCATTAAAATATGGAATCATTTTTACATCCTCCTCATTTATGGTTGAGAAAGTATTATAATAGGCCGAAATGTTACACTTAGTGTTTAACGATTTCCACGTTTTAAGACACCCTGATGCCGACAATGAAGTTTTGACTGTGGTCTCTGTCTGTATGTCTGTGAATATCATAACTATATTTTATTTCTCGAAAATACTATGCTAAAAATTCTAAAAAATGCATTCAATGCTTTTTTTGTTAGGATTTGTTCTTTCGGTTTTATTTATCGAAATTACTATATAAAAAAAGAAAATGCAAATTTTTAGCAAAACCACGTGAGATACGGAAAAAAGTTGTATGGATGAATTGCAGCTTTTAAAAGTCCTCAGAACTTTTGTTAAACAATTTTTTGATAGAATTTGTCACTTTCTTTTCATTTAACGAAAATACTATTTTAAATCATTCAAACTTTGAAACAAACAACGCAACATACGGGAAAAAGTCTTAAGGGGCAATTATATCTTTTAGAAAGTAGCACAAAATTTTCTTCAAACATTTGTGATAGGGCATGTAATTTTGGTTTTATTTATGAAAATAAATAAAATAAATAAATAAATAAATAATAAAAAAAAATTTTGAGCCAAGTGACGCGAAATGCAGGGAATAATTTTGAAAGAAATTTCAGTTTTTAAACATTCCTGCAAATTTTCGTTAAACCATTTTTCGATGGAAGTCGTAGTTTTTAATTTAACTATCGAAATAAATATGCATATGCAAATATATAAAATATCAATGTTACGCCTTTGAAATATTTGTGCAATCTTTATGAAATCTCTTATATTGATTTGAAAAAATGAAAACCTTTGAAATTTTCGGGCAATCCTTTAAATGGATTGAAATCTTTATGCATTTCTTGACATCTTTTAAATTGTGTAAAATGTAAGTAAGTTCTTCACATTTGTGTGTAATCTTCTGGAATCTTTAAAAAAAATTGCAAAATCTTTGAAATCTTGAAAAGATTTACACTTTTTTTTAGTTATATTGAAAACTTGATGAATTCTTTGAACTATTCGAACAATAATCGTTCCGAAAAATTTAGAAATTGTTTGAAATCATTAAGATATTTGAAATTTCATAAAATCTTGTAAAAAATTTGCAATAATATAAAATATTTGAAATGTTTATATAATCCTTTAAACATTTCGATATCTTTGTGAAATTTTTTTAATCTTTCAAAATATGTAAAATCTATATACATGAAAATAAAAAAGTCTAGGAGGCTTTATAAATACTTTTTTGCAATATAGAAAAAGTTTCTTATGTTCAAAATATATTACTTTTATATATGAATATACAATTATAAAATCGACTGTGAAATGATCATATGAATTCATGAGTCTTACGACTGACTGATCTAATATGCATTTCTTAAAGATTCAAATTTCATACAATTTTGAAAATATATAGTACTCAAAGTGATTCAAGCCGGGCCACACACTCGATTTTAGAAATATCCCGACAAATATATATTTTATTTATGAAACGTAGAAAATAGACGCCACAAAATTTGGAAATTCTACTTAAAAGGATTTAAAAATTAAATTAGTGTTAAATTTTTAAAACTCCAAACGACTTGAAAATATACCTATCTTTTTACCTTTCTGTTCCATATATTCTATTCTTATACTTAGCAAAATAAATGTTTCATTGGAACAAAATGAAATACTAATACAATGAACTTAAGTCTTTGAAAAAATCAAAACATAGTCGATGAAGGATGATTCGGTAAAACGAGACGGAATTGAGGCTTTAATGTTTTGAAATTCCGGAAGCTAAAATTTTACCAGATTTGAACTCTTAGTAATTAATTTCATAATTTCGGTCCAAAAGTATGAATAGTCTCATTCCTATAACTTAATTTTAAAACTCAATAAAAAACAACATACATTTTTTAGGGCTCAACTAATTTTTTTTATGAAAGTTAATTCGAAATACTAGTTCAACACAAAAAAAGCAGAACATGAAGGATTTTTATGGAGTCAAAATCAGAAGGGTGGTTTTCAAAATCTAACTTTAGAAATGTTGAGGACGGGCCAAAACAGAAAATTACATTTGCTGAAGTGCGGACAAATTTTTTAAACTGATTTAGGAAAATTATAAAAGTAATTATTCTGTCCTTTAAAAGTAATATGTTTGATAATACCGGCTCCAGACGTTTTACTACTGGAACTTCTGTCTTCTTTTTAGCAACTTAAGCCCAATTTTCAAACCGAAGTAGAAGCTCATACGCGTGCTTGATTTTTGGTTTAATAACTTTTTTTTGCACACGGCTTTGCATGGGAACCCTCTGACAAGGCAGAATAAATTATTATGGAACACTACACATATTTATGTAAGTTTGGAAAAAACATCAAAATGTAGGAGCGTACAACTCTTTATACCATATATTACAATAGGTAATAATAATATTGGTTATATGTTCGACTATGAGTGATTAGTCACAGTAAAATATATGGATAAGTATATTGCAAGAGAAAATATAGTACAGAAAATTTTAATGAAACAAAATATTCAACTGAAATGATTATGCAATTACTGGAAGAAATTAATAAGAAGAAATAATTACTGAAACTAATGTAAATGAAAGTTTTTACCATTATAACGTTTTAACTTTTTTTTCAATTCATATTAAATATATAGGGCATACCGTTTATTATAAAAATTAATTTCTTTAAAATGTCCGAATGGTTCAAAGTCTAAAAAATAGTTAAGTTCTGATTTTTTTATGAAAGTTCTTTACAAATTAATAATTCTTGTAATTTTAACAAATAACTTAGGCAAGAATCATCGCAAAGACAATCTTAGTGAACTTCATAAGCAAATTGTGTTTAATAATTGAAAAATACCTCAACTCTCAATATGTTTATGAATATTGTTTAAATGATTAATATTTATTATAAAGTTACAAAGTATCGTATGAAATGATCATCGAAAGACATTCTTAGTTCACTTCGTAAACAAAGTAAGCCTCTTCCTTGAAAAATAAAAAGCTATAAATATTTTAATTCAAATTTTTAAAATAATTATCAATTCTAAATTTTCAAAGCATCATAGAAAAAAAATCACCGGAAAGATATTCTTAGTTAGTTATGTTAAAAAATGGAGCCTACTCCTAGAAAGAAAACCAAACTCTTAACTTTTCAATTGAAATTGTTTCAATAATCAATAGTTCTTGTAAATTTACAAAGCAACGTAGAAAAGAGTCATCCAAAAGACATTTTGAATTGAGTCCCTAAACAAATTAACTTGTACAAAAAAAGCGAACTCTTAATTTTAAAAATTAAAATTGTTTAAATAATTAATAGGTCTTGTAAATTTGCAAAGAATCATAGAAAAGAGTCATCCGATTAACATTCTTAGTTGAGTCCCTAAACAAATTGACTTGTAGAAAAAAAGGCGAACTCTTTAATTTTTGTAATTAAAATTGTTTAAATAATTAATAGTTCTTGTAAATTTGCAAAGCAACATAGAAAAAATTCATCCGATAGACATTCTAACTCAACTCGGTAAAGAAATTGACTTCTAGAAGAAAGGGCATACTCTTAATTTTTTAATTAAAATTTTTTAAATAATTAATATATCTTGTAAAGTTTATTTCTGTACTAAAATTATGAGTCTTCAGCCACAAAGAATGAATTTTGAACCAAAAAAATTTATTTTCGACTGAAACAGTTGACATTTAATCAAAAACATTAATTTTTTCACAAAAAGATAAACACTTTTTACTTTTAAAAGAAAAAATAATTATTTGAAAAATTGTCTAAATCAGTTTACAAAATTTTGTGCACACTTCAGCAAATGCAATTTTCTGTTTTGGCCCCTCTTCAAAATGTGTAAAATTAGATTTTAAAAACCTTCACTTTTGATTTTGACTCAATGAAAATCCCTCATATTCTGCTTTATATATGTTAAAATAGTATTTTTAGGGGGGAGGGGAGGCGTAACCAGGTAGCCAGGTAGGAATTGGTGTCTGCCCGTAACAATATGCAATTATTACTTTCGTTATTTTCGGCTTACTTCTACCAAAGACCTCCTACCTAGTCCTTCTTTCGATTGAGCCAAAATATCAAGTCTTATTTGTAAATGGTTGATAACGAAATTATATTTCTTTTAAAAAGTATTATTATTCCTCTCAACTTTTGTACGCATCTGTCGTCTTTAGGCTTAAAATTTGAATTTTCGTTTTTGCATCCAATTTTCGATGGATAAAACCATAACTGTCGGTCTTGAAACGCTGAGATTCGCTGAAAAACTAAGGTTTGAAATTTCGGACGATTCTAATACTTTCGGAATTATAAATGATGAAAGTGCAAACAAAATTGGAAAATACATTCATTTAAAGAATATTAATGTTAGTACCTAAATTGAGTAGCTAAATAGGCAAAGATTTTAAAAACCATTCGAGTTTCTTAAACCGTAAAGTTGAATTTTTAAACAAAACAAAAAATTTTCCACCCAATATTGGATTTTCAAATCAACGCAATTAATTTTGAACGAAATAGTTGCACGTAAAACCAAATAGTTGAAGTTTCAAGAAAAAAATACGAACTTTCAAGAAAAAAGTTTCATCTTTCACCAAGCTCTTCATGTTTCAAGCAAAAAAGATGACTATTCTACCACAATAGATAAATTTCCAACCGAAAAGGATTAAATATCTATTCAACAAATTATTTGAATTTTCGACTAATAAATGGCTCCTTAACCAAAGAGTCGATTTTACATAATATATTATAATTTTCATAAAAATAATTATATTTTTCACCAAACAGTACAATTTTCAAACAAAAGAGATGGATTCTAAAACCTGACTATATTCGTAGAGTTTTCAATCATAAGGAATTAACTTTGGTGAAAATTTTGATGGTTATGAAAAACAAACAATACGTGTCTCATCTTTTGCATTGTAAAAAATAGATTTGAGCCACAAAAAATTCCTTTACATTACAAAGACCAGTCTGCCCAGATTTCAAATTTCAAATCGGCATTTTTTTATATTTAAAAAAAGAGGTTTTTATATTTAAGCTTTTGACATTTTTTGTCCTAATCAATCAATATAACCCAATGCACCTGAAACTTGCCAATAATTATATATACTTAATTATAGGTACATATGTGCCGATTATTTAAAATCTAATAACAATATATAATACATCTGGGATTGCTATAAAATATGCATAGATCTAACTGTACATTTTATAGGTTATGTAAATAATGTTAAAAGTGAATAATGTAAAAACAAACATGTCACTATAAAAATTTGGAAAAAATATTCTTCAATTCAAAGAAAAGTTCTGTGAATTAAAGAAATATATTTAAACGAACTGTATGTTTAATTCAAGACCAATATTTTTCTGTTATTTTCATAAATGTTTACAGCTGATATTAAATGCAATTTTGTTCAACTTTGATTAATATTTATTTGTTTAATGATTGCTCATGGCGTGGTATTGGCATTTGATATTCTAATATGGGTATTTATCGTGATCGATTTCTGAAGCAAAAACAACGTAACACTATTTCATTTACTTTAATTATAATCTTTATTGTAAGAGTATTTTCATGAAAGATATCTAATTATTTCTCCAAATCACTAATCGACTTTCATCATTTTTGAAAATCACTAATTGAGTTTCATAATTTTAGAAAATCATTTTCGAGTTTTATTTTTTATGGCTTTTTCTTGTAAGTTGAGAAATTGGCATTATCCAGAAAAAATTACAATAACATTTTTAAGATAAAAGTATTATGTACATATTTATAACTTAAGAACACATCGAAATATTTCAATTCTTTTCACAATATCGTCTTAAAGAACTTCAAAAAATAGTTAATCTTGGGGATTTAATTATTTAATGACAGTGCACATTCCTAATCACTCGGTAATTTAATCAGATCTAGAGAAGAGTAAATAATACATACAAGGCCGTTAAAAAAATCTGTAACACCCTGGGGGGGGGGGCACCACGAGGTTCACTCCAAGGTTAAACTTGCACAGAACTTATACAGAAAAAGCGACCAGAGGGGGCTCCAAACTGTAAGGAAAAAGCGTTAAGTATTTTTTGAACGGCCTGCATATATATGAGGTGTCGAAAAATGGTCTCTTTAAAGCATACATCATTCGACACATAATTTCATGAAACGTATAGATTCATAAAGTCTCAGAAAATTATTTGTGGTGCCTGTTTTGAAAATCTTAAAAATCAGTTGTATCTGGATGGTCTGAAAGATCTAAATTCTAAAATCTAAAATTATATCGAAGAACCTAGAACCTCATGGAATGAAAGTGGCCTGGAAATTTTCACTCAATATCTTCTGTTAGCTTCAGTAAATTTTCCGAGTACCCCATCCTTTGAATTGAAGGATTAAACCTAGAGACGTAAAGAAAAGCAGGTATATATTTGGGACGAGAGGGCGGAGCACTTCTGAGGGCTGGGGACATGAGGTTTTGTAACGTCATCGTTGCACTCTATTTTCTTCGAAAGTACAATGAAAAATATGACTTACATGATATTTCTGCATTCGAAAAAGAATGCTCTATGCATATAGTGTTTTGAAATTGCAATAAACATTTCTTAAATTAACAATAAGCTTAGTCAAAATTAGCCTACTTTTAAAGACTAATTTCTCGGCTCGTAATGATTATTTCACAAATTTAAAACATTAATAACATCTATTGACTTTTCATCTACAAGTGTATGTACCTATCTAAACAATTTTTCTTAAATACATATGAAAAAACAGAGTTTAACGAAGTGTCTGCATGGAGTAAATTTAAGGCCAGTAACTACCGATCCTAGCGGCCAAATACTACGGAGATCTTTAGGCACGCTACGCTGTTGTACTCACTGCACTGAATGCCCCTTACCTCACCCCGGACAGCAGCAGATCCTAAGCCCCGAAGGTCACAATGTCTACGCTGCGTTTCACATCAGGCACCAATCTCAACAAAACCTTCTCAGGTTCATTTTTTGAATTTTCTCTTGATTCTGTAATGATTCTTAAAATTCTGAGTCAAATGATATATACTTATAGGAATCACTTTTTTCATAAAAATGAAATATAATAATTCTTCAAAAGGAGAGTAACTGGCAGGTTATTGTTTGTATAATACCATTTTTTAAATGAAAAAAGTGAATCCTAAAAGTATATATCAATCGATTCAGAATTTCACGAAACATACAAATTCGTTGAACATCAGAGAAGTATTTTTACCAAATTTTTGCAACTTCCGTCAAGATTGGTAGTTACTTGCCTTCAATGTACTCCGTGCAGATACTTCCTTGACCTCTGTTTTTTTACATTTATTGAAGAAAATTTTTTTGGATAGGTACATATACTTGTAGGTGAAAAGTCAATAGATGTTATTAATGTTGTAAGTTTGTGAAATAATCATTACGACCCGAGAAATAATTCTTCAAAAGTAGGGTAACTGACAGATTATTGTTTGTATAATACCATTTTTTAATGAAAAAAGTGAATCCTAAAAGTATGTATCAATCGATTCAGAATTTCACGAAACGTGCAAATCCGTTGAACGTCAGAGTAATATTATTAGCAAATTTTTGCAACTTCCGTCAAGATTGGTAGTTACTTGCCTTTAATTTACTCCGTGCACATACTTCGTTGACCTCTGTTTTTTTCATATTTATTTAAGAGAAGTTGTTTATCATTACGAGCCGAGAGATAACTCCTCAAATTTCTCAAAATACTTCAAAAAAGTGTTTTCTATTGCAATCTTACTCTCTAATTGTGAAATAATAATGACAGGCTCGGAAATTATTTTCGAAATTATCCAAATGAAATGTTTCGATTAGATGAAAATTCAAATGGAGCATTTTCAAAATTTCAAACTCTGACGTTCACGTTATACATTTAGGAGCCACTTTTTTCATAGAAACCGGTATTATAGTAACAACAACAAAAGTATTGATTATTTCACAAATTTACAAAACAATAGGCATATAACAATAGGTATGTAAAATCATTGAGAATAATTATAACTTATTTGGAATGCCTGGATTGGTAAACGAGTTACGAAAATAAAGCTTTAACGATCAACTAAAATTGAAAATATTGACAGATATTTTCCGATCTTTTTTTGATTTGCTCATAATATTATAACGAGGCTAATGTAGTACATTAAAATTTAATTAATGAATATTGTACAAGATTCGTGCTTATCATATTTCTGTCTCTCTCGCACTTTTAACTCAGAATTCCCACGGGTGTCCCCAGCCCTCTTCTGACAGTCCTATTAGATCCCACTGATTTTGTTGCTATTCATGAAATATTTTATATTTCTTTTAACCGTCATGTCTACCTACAATTCTTTAAATTTTTATAATTTCAAAAGAAAATTGTTATCTTGTACAAAAAGGTATTATAATAAGGTATAATAAGTCAATATGAATTGAGAATAAGATTCTTGGTTACAGTAGTTTAAAATTTATAACTTAACTTCAATTGAAATGTTTACTCAAATGGGATTTCTGTTCGCTGTAAATAAATATAAATATTTAGCTATTTATTAGAAAAATATATTTAATAATTAATTGTAGGAAAAGCGTAAAGGCCTCAACCCCTGTGAACGATACAAAAAATGTAAAGAAAATATCCAGCTAATCGTACCAAAATGTCGATATACCATATAGAGCCCCTTCGTCCTGAAATTCGTGCCGAAATCTCTGTACACGTAGCCCTGTCAATAAAAAATGTAAACTATGAAAATTGAAACGTGTATGGTTGAAATTAGCATCAAAGAAACTGAGCCTCGAACTGACCAGTGTGGTGTTTTAGGTAACAAATTAATAGATAAAATATTAAAAAGTACGCATTTACTGATGCATGTTCGTATTGTTTAAATTGAAACTAAATATCCATTTCAGGTTGTAGACTATTTAGCAGTTATCTTAAGTTCAAAAAGTATTTTAAAACTTGAGGAAAATATTTCCATTGTTAGTTGTAACTAACTTTAGAAGATTGCGCTAGGCGAAGTTTCGAATAAGTATGTAATTTTAACATTATTTAGTTATTTAGAGTTATTTAGAGCTAAAACGTACCACAGAGATTCATGGAGAATCCTTCAAAGAATAAAATTAAGTAAGAAAAAAATTATTAAATTTTTTTTTTTCAAAATTCATCTATAGTAATAGGAGCATTTTCTTTCAATTTAAAAATCATTTTCAATGACGTTTATTTTTTAACACCAAACAATAGACTGATCGAACCACGCCTTCAAAATGAAATTATTCTCAACAAAATGAAAAAGTTATTTTGTATTTTTATGGTAATCTTTTCATTTTCAATGTCACTCATAAATAAGGGACTGCAGTACAGAACAAGATAAGCAACAAAAGCGGAATTTTCAGGAGAACAAAGTAACATTCTGTAAAATCGAAATCACCATTTGAAGATAAAATAAAACTTTGGTTCTGAGATGAAGTGTTTCTAAATTAAAACAAGAAAATGTATAATTTACCAAAATCTAGTTTCGAGAAACAGAATGTAGAAGTTTACATTTTCAAAATGACAAGAGTCTAAAACTGTAAAAGGCTCGGTTGCAAAAAACGATTAGAAGTACAATTTTCAGTATAAATAAAAAGTAAAATCTTGCTTCTGAAATGTTGAGTTGCTAAATTGAGAGAAGATGATTTTGATTAGAAAAAGTTAACCAATAACGAGTAAATCATTCCAGCATTTGGAGGTTCAAATTCTATGAGGATTGAAAATCATCTTTGGATAAAGACTACAATCAATTTTTTTAATTAAAATTATTTCTTGAAGAAAAGATCCTACTCCATCTTCACTCCATTGGGAAACGAACCACAAAACTTCTGATTTCCGGTCAGGTGCTTTTCCAATTCAACTGTTAGAGGGATCAGAATAAGAACTCTTAATTCAAGAACATAACGCTAATTTTTAGCTAGGTGTTAATGGTACAAGTAATTATTTAAAATTTTTTTAATTTTTTTGCTAAAGCATCAGAGATTGTATCTTACGAACAGTAGATCAACCCTCCAAACCATGAAGGCATAAAATGTACACAATATCGATCAAGTTAAGAATCTTCAATAACAGAAAATACTTAACGCCTTAATAAGACTAGATGGAAAATAATATTTTTTTAATTAAAATT
>NC_046659.1:45402816-45406697 GCF_010883055.1 Belonocnema kinseyi | reverse complement strand
AATTTTAATTAAAAAAATATTATTTTCCATCTAGTCTTATTAAGGCGTTAAGTATTTTCTGTTATTGAAGATTCTTAACTTGATCGATATTGTGTACATTTTCTGCCTTCATGGTTTGGAGGGTTGATCTACTGTCCGTAAGAGACAATCTCTGATGCTTTAGCAGAAAAATTAAAAAATTTTAAAATAATTACTTGTACCATTAACACCTAGCTAAAAATTAACGTTATGTTCTTGAATTAAGAGTTCTTATTCTGATCCCTCTAATAGCTTAATTGGAAAAGCACCTGACCGGAAATCAGAAGTTTTGTGGTTCGTTTCCCAATGGAGTGAAGATGGAGTAGGATCTTTTTTTCAAGAAAATAATTTTAATGTAAAAAATATTATTTTCCATCTAGTCTTATTAAGACGTTAAGCATTTTCTGTTACTGAAGATTCTTAACTTGATCGATATTGTGTAGATTTTCTGCCTTCATGGTTTGGAGGGTTGATATACTGTCGGTAAGGTACAATCTCTGATGATATAGCAGCAAAATTAAAAAATTTTAAAATAATCAATTATGTAATTCAAAAAAAAAAGGATAAAAACTTGCTCCGGAGATATAGGGGAGTCGAATAGAAACTAAAAAGTGTTCATGCAAAAAAATAAATCCATTACGGGAAAATAAAGATTTTGTGTCGCGGTTTTGCTCGCACTGTAACATATGAGTTGTCGCTGAAAGACGTATAAAGAGAAGAAATGTATATGTTTATTTGTAAATGAATAATAATAATTTTAATAAATATCATTTCTAATGGCACGGAAAAAAGTTAAGTAAAAAAAACCCCCTTATAAAAGTGACTTTTATAGAAAATGGAGCTTCAAGACTTTTGGTGGTAATTCGATTGATTCAAGAGATTTTTCTTTGGAAAAAAAGCGTTTTATTATTGTACTGTTTTCAACAAAATTTATTAAAACAAATATGGTGTGAAAAAGGTCTTAAAAAAAGGTAAGAGGCTAGAGAATTAAAAAAAAAAGATGAAGATGGGATACACGTACAGTCAACTATTTGCTTTTGTATCACTAACGGTCTTATTTTACTATATTAGAAACGAGATTTCGAAAAAATCCTTTTAACAAAATATGTATTACACAGAAAATCGCCGATCCTCCAATGTACACCGAAATCGGTGTTCAATAGAGTTGCAACAAATTTGAGCCACACAAGTTCATTCGGAGAATCTAGGGGAAAAGCATCATTTAGACACTGTTTTTTCTCATCCAGTGCAACGTGAAGTGTCGTCTACAAACTGTAAGTCACATGTCAAGATAATAATTACCTAACTTTTTATTCCCTCCCATTTAAAAGTGACTAAATAGTCTTGCAATAAATATAGTACTTGGCGTGATATAATATACAAATGTTAGGTTAGTCAAAATCTACTATATGACATTCAAACCACCAAAGCCGGGATGTACAAACTAAGTCGTGACCGTCTGCATCGAAATTGATTCCTGGTCGTTCGAACAAATTTCCACTAGGTTTTCTGCGGAAGTTTAAAGGTATCTTAGATATCTAATCTTGCAGTGGCTCGTGTCACACATGAAAGATAAGTTAAACACAATTGTATAATAAAAACAGAAATTTGTTTTTCGCGATGAGTAGGGATGTAAATTTGCATGAAACTTTAGCCTGATGAAAAGTTTCATGAAACATTGGGAGTTTCGTGAAACATTGCAATGTTTCAAATATAGCAGCGGGAACATTCAAACCTGATAAGATAAAAGCCTATTAGTTATTTTCACTTCAATAAACATCTAACTTCACTTCGTAGATTGCTGAGGGGAAAATAAGGGACCAAGTGTATGGGATTCAGTTCATTTTTGCCCTATTTTGCTAACATCTTCGTAAAAGGTAATTATTTCTATGTAAGTGTAGTTAAAAAATAGTTTTTATTTTTTAATTACTATTTAATGAAATAATAAAATATTAATAATGATTATTAATAACAAATATATCACAGAAATACAGTTTTGTTCCATGCATTTGATCCATTTTCCCTCTCATCTTTTAACAAATTAAAGTTAACTGATGGTTGAAGTGAAAATACCTAATTGAGGCTTTCATATCCCAACTTTTTGCTGCCGGCTGATTTGATTTATTTTTCCGGATTGTACTGTGCATGGAGATTAGACATTAGGAGACCAAACTAGTGGAACTGAAAGTGAACACTTTTCTGTCGCCAGAGGTACGCACACGCTCATGAGTAAAGTCACACTTACGTATAGTTCAAAACTTCCCGTGCGTGGCGTGCCAACCGCACTTAAAAAACATATGGTCGCCGATGTGAATGCGAGTCAAATGTAAGTATATAATTATTGAACAATTAATAGTTTGTGAATAAAAGCAAGGATGTTAAAATTAAAAATCGCTGTATAAAAGCGAAAGTTTCCAATAAGTGTGGTTTCAAGTATATAGTGTACAAGACTTTCAGAGTAGTGTCAGTTGCATGTTTATTGTTTTTGTTACGAACACGTCGAATACCTGTCGCACGGATAATGTTGGTAAAAGTAATTTGAGATTTTCTTAAACATACTGCCTACCTCTTCCATAGCGAATAATGTTGTATTCTACAAACATTTCACAAAATCCTGTCTGATTATTAATTATTTATTCGTTCATGCGACTTTTCAAAATAAAACAATGGAGGCGGCCATATTTTTTTGAAGTGCAGTTGGCACGCCACGCTTGGAAAGTTTTGAACTATACGTAAGTGTGATTTTACACATGCGTGCGCGCATACTTCTGGCAACGGAAAAGTGACCGTTTTTGGTGAAGTCCATGCATTACAGATTGGTCTCCTTATATCTATTCTCCATGGTACTGTGGACCAATGATGGCAATGTTGGCAGCCTGAGCTACTGCGCTTGCGTTAGGGCTGAACGCTGGTTGGCCACACGTGGCGCGCGATTCAAAATTAATTTGAAAAAAATACAATTCTTGTAATTTAAATAAATAATTATTAAAATATGCACAAGAATGTATTCAGATTGTGTAAATATTGCTTTCAGACAAGAAAAAAGTGTATAAAACATATTTTATAAATAATAGTTTATTTTCATTGAACTCCAAAAACTGACATATTGTTCACAAAACATTTCGTAATAGATACATTTGTTGAAATACCATATATGTTTTCTGCAGCTTGATATATAGAAGTTAATTGTAAAATTTAATAATGATAATATATGAATTTTTCTAAAAATAATTTCAGCTGAAAATATTGTTCTTTTCGATTAAAAACTTATAATTAATTATTTTCAATAACTTTTCCAAGAAATTTATTTTCGAATTAAATATTTTGAGAAATAATAGTCAGTCTTTCAAATTCAATGAAAATAAACTGTTATTCATCAAATATATGTGTTATAAATTTTTTTTGTTTGAAATCAAAAGTTACACAATTTGTATATATTCTTGTGTATATTTCAATAATTATTTATTTAAATTACAAGCATTGTTTTTCAATTTAATTTTGAATCGTGCTCCAAAGGGTAGACAACCAGCGCTCAGCCCTAACGCACGCATGAATGAAAATTACTATCATTTTATTATTGCATTAAATAGTCCCTAAAAAAGAAAAACTATTTTTCAATTGCACTTATACAGAAAAATTACTTTCTACGAAGATATTAGAAAAATCGCGCAAAAATTGACCGATTCCCATGCATTTGGTCAATTGTTATGCCCTCAGTATTCAACGAAGTGAAGAGAGCTGGCGATTGGAGTGAAAATACCTTATTTTACAGTCTGTCAAGTTAAAGCGTGGGTGGCTTTACTCGCAGTCGGTAAGGTGTATCGACATGATTTTGGTGTCAAAATATTAAGAAGAGCTCCCTC
>NC_046659.1:45383484-45402716 GCF_010883055.1 Belonocnema kinseyi | reverse complement strand
GAAAGAGGGAGCTCTTCTTAACATTTTGACACCAAAATCATGTCGATACACCTTACCGACTGCGAGTAAAGCCACCCACGCTTTAACTTGACAGACTGTATATGTAGACGGCTATGACTTTTTCTATACATCCCGGCTTTAGTTTAAATGTCGACGGGCATGACGAACCTAACTTTTGGAAGTTGCATTAGGAAGTTATAATTTTATTCTAAGTGACTGGTACGCCCTATTAAATGAAAGGAATTCGAAAATGAGGTAAATATTGTTTCAATTGGTTTCCTTATTAACAATTATTTAGGCTAATATCGCAAAGCGAATAGTTGCTTTGACAGATATTCAGGTGGTTGACAGCTCAGTTCAGAACCCCACAACTCTGCATGAGCCAAAATTCAGTCTCCAAATGATACTTTCCCCTAGATGCCCACATTGGCACCTACGTTCAGAGGAATACATCTGAGACTTGAAAACTCTCTAAAATGATCATTGGGAGCCCAACGATATTTGAGCTGCAACAAAGTTAACACCAGCGTTTTTCTGTGTAGATTGTTTGAGAATTTTATATTCAAAAAGCTCAGTTTCGGAAAAATGTTGGTTATCTAGTTCTGCACTGCACTCATTGAAAGGTACATAATGTTTAAAAATTTATAATTATATAAATAAGACTGTTCACAATTTAACAACTTTAAATACAACCCGTTTCAACATGAAAGCATTACAAATTATATATAGTGTGAGTCAAAATAAAATAACAACACAATTTCAGCTTTACAATTTGAAGGGCCCAAAATTAAAAATAGAATAGTGTCGAAAATTGAACAATTGTACAATTCTGCAATTGCTTCATTTTAAATTTAAAAGGCTTAATAGCTGAAATTTTCCCAAATGAAAACTTTCCTATTCAAATCATATCAACTTCAAGTGCTAAAAATTGAAGGAGAATTTCATACTTAATAAATATGGAATTTCATCTATGTAAATCGTTTCGAGTTACAAAAATTTGAATTTGTTATTAGTTATTGTTATTTTCCTAGCTCGCCGCGTAACACATAGTTCTAATTGCTCCAGTGATCACTAATATTTTCAGAAAACTCTAGTATCGACTAAAAATCTATTCGGCGACAGCGCCTGTATCGCTGATTTTACTCACAACGACTGTTAAGAGGGGATGTATACTTGCGCGAGTAGAGAGGCACAGCGGGGTAGGTCAAGATTTTCGCCGACAGCGCCGTCTACATTCATCACGACCTACTAATAATTCTATCCCCACTCCGCTGCCACTTGCCGCATCTAGGTGTATAATATCTTTGCTAGAAGTTCAAAGTTGTCTACTCACTGCGATAGTGCTGCTTTGACACTGCTGATACGTATGTCATACCAAATTTGTTTATTTGCATTTCAACCCTACCGAAAAGAATCTTTGAGTATATACTAAAAATTCTTTAGGTCAAAGAATCTCAAAAAAATTCTCCGCAGGCACTCAGGTAGATATTTTTAAAGGTCCAGAAAGCTCGTTTAAATGGTCTGAAGGCTTTAAAATATCCTTTCCGAAATTGAAATAAGAATACGATCATAAATAACAAGCAGAGAGCCTATCTCAATAAAGTAGCCGACACTTAAGGGTCCTTTGTTAAGCTTTCGGATTAAAATTTAGAAGTAGATTTTTTTTAATTTCATAGTGAACAGCCTAAACCATAATAATTTGGAATCTATGGGTTTCGATGACTTCAGATATCTAACTTTTTTTTTAATGCTTAAAATTGGAATTAATAGAACGTTTCTCGTAAATGGAATGAGATACGCCAAAAAAGACAACATTTTTGAATTCAACTAGAAAATTGTATATCAGTATATAAGTTATAATTATAAATAAGTATAATGAGAAAATTCACCAATTAAAAAAAATTGTTAATAATTTGAAGAGAAATTTAAAAAGTGAGAGCGGATTAGCCACGACCAACTACTGTAAATAACTCTGCCTGCCCGGTACGTGACGAATACAAAAGGAACATTATATTACCGTCGCACCACTCTTAAAACGACCACTAAAAGGATCTTGAAAAGGACCCCAATCTCTCAAACTATCTCCGGGACTATTTTGTTTCAAATCGACTATGTTCATAGACTCGAATGGGCCAATCTATTTCGCTAAAGAAAACTCAGAGATTTCTTTCGGTAGCGAAGTGCAAACATTAGTTTTTGAATTATTTGTGCATAATGTTCGTGAGCGATTTTTGTTATTTTGTCCCACTTTGATAAATATAAACCTCATAAATAGCAAATTGACAAACATGAAAATTGATTCCAGTGGTTTACAGCACCGACTGTATTGCTCCAAAATAGTAAGGAAAAAAACTTTTTTCAGAATTCTAATTATTTAGGACCAGAGACACATTTCTGCATGCCTTCTATTTAGCGTGCCAAATTTTTAACACGATATCTCATTTCGTGTGGACGTAAGTTGGGAATGAAACTTGCATTTGTATTTTCTTCGAAATTTTTTTCTTCAAAACTTGCACAGAAAAAAAGCAGAGACATGGACTTTATTACCTACTCTTTCATTTCCCAAACTTTCAGAGCGATACTTATTTTCGTTTAGACGTAAGTTGGGAAAGAAAAATTAAAGACCAGGTTTGGTCAGGCGACCCTCTCGTCACACGGCCTTAATATGTATATCATTTATATTTTATACTTGAAATAACGTAACCTCAAAATATGCGCATATAAAGAGGCGCGCGAAGTATTCAAATCATGAAATTCGCCAGTTTCTTGAACTTCTTTGAAATTCAGACCAAAATAGAAAAAGAAG
Organism: Belonocnema kinseyi; assembly: GCF_010883055.1. Lineage (NCBI taxonomy): Eukaryota > Metazoa > Arthropoda > Insecta > Hymenoptera > Cynipidae > Belonocnema > Belonocnema kinseyi. Next base: position 45,399,910 of record NC_046659.1, on the reverse strand, counting down.
ACTTTTACAATATGATATAACACTGAAACCTGGAAACATTCAAATACCAATTTATTGATTTTATTTGAAAGCGGATTGAGATATAAATGGAACCGCCGAAGTTTTCCGACCGGCAATCGTACACCTTCGAGTATTCAAATTCAGAAGAGGAGAAATGGGTTGCGCGCGCAACCCAGTCAATTATATCGTCTCCCACTATATTCACACGGACATAGACCTGTGAGAGGATTGGACCACAGCTCGTTTCAGAACTGGGATCACTGGTGCATGCACATGCACGGTCAATACAGGGGGCTGGTTTGCACCAGCAAAAAGGGTTGCGGAGTGATGCGTCACTCGGGGATTTCTACGTAAATTACCTAAATGAAGTAATTTACGTAGAAAACTGTAGAAAACCGGTAAATTACATGAAAAATATGGCGGTTGTCTGTTTTTAAATTTTGAATTTCCTAGCACGTGACATAACCTCCTTCAAACTTTATTAATTTAAGGATTCTAGATATTAAAATAACAAACAGTTCAAATGGTGAGAAAGAAGATTTCTACCAGGATTCCAAATATCCCATGAAAAGCCCTAAAATGTGAGATAGTGAAAGCAAAATATAACAATATAGACAAAAGTGTAGCTAAGTGCCTATTTTGCGATAAACTATTGACGAACAGTGGTTATAAACGCCTTTTAGGTCATAGGCATGTAAATAGTGTTGAATTATTATTCATTTTTGCAATTATATTATATCATTATTATATATTATATTTATTATAATACTTCAATTATATTCTAACCTACACTCGAAAGAATTGTTTATAAATTAGTACACTTTCAAACAACTTTCAGGATTATAATAAATTAATGACCTGTAGATATATGTACTTCATGTAAAAAAATTCTTTTTCATCACGAAAGTTATACCAATAAAAAGGTTTCGTTATAACTATATTAAATTCAGTTGCTTTTTCGTGAATAACATTTTTTCATTTCTTGAACATTATACTGTTAGAGTTTAGATGTAGGACTTCAATGATCATTTAAATTTAAATATAATTTAAATTTCGTTTCTCCCCTGTACGTTACACGTAATTAATCAATTAATTTTCAATAAGAAAAGTTTAATTTGTCATGCAATTATTTTTTATTCATAAAATATTTCTAGATCATATCATTTTACTTTTTAACCACTAATTATTGATTAGTGTTAATGATATTATTGTAGTCATCACTGATAAATGTTTACCGTATTTGTTTCTTTATTATTTTTCTTTAAACTTTGCCTATTCATCTTGACTTAATTTGTAAAATTTTAAATAATAATTACAGAAGGCCGTTAAGCACACGTTCGCAGTCCACAAACCACGCGGAGCGGTCATGTACTTATGTCAGATCAGACAAATCACAGCCATCGAAATATTCGCAAGTTCCACATCGACGTAATTTAAATTAATTTACATAATGTAAAAAACTCCAGACGTAAATAACGCGGTAAATTACTGTAGAAATTCAAGTAAAATACCTGGAGTAACAATACCTCAAATTTATGATTTTACAAAATCTACACCGGCATGTAAAAACTTCGTAGAAAGAGAAAGAATTTTACATGCAGGACACCTTCTATTTTTCGGAAAACAGGTGGAAAATAAAACTTCAGTTTCTATTATTGCATTTTGTTTGCAAACTTCGAATTTAAAAACTCTTGTCTAAATAATAAATTCTTCAATTTTTTCCCCTCGTAAACATTTGAAATGTAATATTAACTATCGACATTTCAATGCAAAATTTAATTCATATCAACATGAAATGACGCATCAGCAGAAACTTTTTTCAGATTTGAGGTTATGTTGATATATTTGTACATATAATATTTTTATTTAGAACCTGCTTTAATTATTTTCACTCGGAATCCTGAAAAATCATTGAAGAATAAAAACGATGAATACTTGACGATGATTATAACTTTTCCTTCAAACTTTTTTGTTCACAGTGGAACAAACTTGAAAATCCGTTTGAATTTTGTACATTTTTTACTTTATTCTGTTTTATTTCTCGAGCCATACTATGAGTAAATGCTGTAAATGTACTATAAGAGTTTTCGTTTTTTTTTACAATAGAAGTTTATTTACATTTCAGAAAAACCGCACAGTTTGTTGCTATCGAGCAGTAGAAGAGCAACCAAACACACAACAACCAAACTTTACTCTTCGATTTTCGTGGCGACAACTCAATTGATAAAATTTGATTTATTTTATTTGTAACTTTTTATTTATCACTTTTTATTTTTATCCAGGTTTCACTGTAAAAACCACTGTAAAACCTTTAGAAAAATTATTTTCGTATATTCGCCTATACTTCCCGTCAAAATTTACCTACGCTCAGGGTTGTCCGATTCTGTCACCAGGTGGCGTATTCGAGTATTTCAGATCCCAATAAACGATCTTACATCGTCAAAAGCAGCCCCATGCATCGCCCCCACTTTTCTGTTTTCTTATGATCCGGAGGGGAATTGTCGGTAAAACTAATCCAACAGGTGGCGCCACCAAATGTAAGTATGTCTTTTTCTTTGAATTGTATTAAGAAAAATTCAAAATAATTAAAAAATTAATGCTGTTTGCAAATAAACAAATAACAAATATATCTGAAAATAAGAGTAACTATTACTAATTATTTTAAAAAAGAAGAAGTCATAAAAATATGTAGTTTTATATCAATAAAATTTAATTTTAAGATACATTTTGAAAGCAGTTCGAACTTCATATTTCTATGATTTATTTTGCTCATATTATTGATTTTATTATTTGTTTTAGTTAAAAAAATTATTTATTGTAAAAATTAGTAATGTAGCTAATGCAAAAATTAATAATATTTAAGCCCTCAATGACAAAATTATTTGAAACAAATACATGATCAGCAGAATAATTAAAAAATATATCACCAATATAAAATCCAATCTAAAGATAATAATAATTAAAATATGTAAGACTACAACTGAAGTTGCAAAGTTAAGAATCTTTGTACTTTTAAAATCTTAACAATTTCAAGTTTTGAAGGAAATATTTTTTAAAAGTATGGTAATTTTAATTAAAATGTATGGATGGAATAATTTGTTACAAAATTCTAGACAAGACTGACAAATGGGAAAATGGATTTAATATTATTTAATATAATGTATATATTTGTTTAAATTGTCAATTATATTATTGCAAACCTTATTTCTAAAATAAACCGACTATAAGCCGACTATAAGTCCGAGCCCTCAATTTTCTTGCGATTTTGAATTAATAATTTTTCCACTCAAAGTATGGAAAAACTAAAATTTCGTATATAACAATTTTTTATGCTTTAATAACTGATCAGGAAAACTTTATATTGTCTTAAATGAATGTTTGAGGACTCACTGAATACAAATAATGTGTTTATCAATCCATTTATTTGTTATAAACCAATTTTATGAACAAATTGATAAATAATCCTATGATCGGTAAAAAATTTGTTTGATAAAAATGCTTCACATTAATGTAGGAATGACATTTAATAACAAAAATACTTTAGAAGCTTATAATAACCACCGTGATAAATAATTTTTGTGGCAAAATATTATAATTTCAGATTTTTCAAATTATAATTTCCTTCAATGGCCAGAACAACTTCAGGTATTTCTTAAAATAATAAATATTTAATAATATTTCATAAAATATAACACTTTAAATTTCTGTAAACAAATTAGATGAACGAATTAAAAATTTTTGTCCTTTCACAGAGAAATTTTTTTTCTGCACTAAAAATGTTTTAAGCAGTTGGACGAATGCCTGCTAGTCACAAAAATATTTGAGACGTTAACAATAAGAATTCTCGTGACAAAATATTCAAATGTAAGTTTTTATAAAACACTACATGCTAAGATTAACTCAATACAAAATCATTTAACAATAAACCACCGACTTGGCTATCAAAGAAAATTTAAATTTGATGAAATCTTAAGTTTCAATATTTCGTCACAAGAATTGTTAATAACACTGGTTATTGTTAACTTTCCTAATATTTTTGTGACTAGCAGTCATTCGTCCAATAGCTTAAAACATTTCCAGTGCAAAAAAAAAATTTCTATGCCAAAGGGCCAAAATTTCAAATCTGTTTATTTAATTTGTTTGCTAAACATTTATTTAAAACAATATTAAGTTTTCCTGATCAGTTATTAAAGCGTAAAAAATTGTTATATACAAAATTTTAGTTTTTCCATACTTTGAGTTGAAAAATTATTAATAAAAAATAGAGGAGACAAAAGTTCGGACAGTCAAGATCTATAGAATTTAATAATCTTTAAGTTAAAACAAAAAATTCATAATCGCAAGAAAATTGAAAGCTCTGGACATTTTTTAATGAAAAAAGTGCATTTCCTCCAACTGTACGTCATGAGTACAGTATGTTTGTTTATAGAGTTTAATAGCTTATAGTCTGTTTATTCTAGAAATGAGGTTTGCAGTATTATAATTAAGAATTTGATTCCAAATCTCCTCTAAATTTAGATTTTTTAATAAAATTATTAGGGTTTGTATGCAGCGAGAAAAAACTTTCAAGATTAAGCAATAAATAAATTATTGAACTGTATAAATGTAAATATGATGTTCGGTTAAATTTAAATAATTATATGCTATATATTAAATAATATTAAATCCATTTTCTCATTTATTAGTCTTGTCGTTGGTTTTTTCCCAAATTATTCCCTCCAAACATTTTAATTAAAATTACCATTACTTTTTAAAAATATTTTCTTTAAAACTTGAAATTGTCAAGATTTTAAAGATAGAAAGATTCTTTGGTTTGAAACTTAAGTTGTAGTCTTACATATTTTAATAATTATTATATTTATATTGGATATAAGTGATATATGTTTTATTAATTCTTCTGATCATGTATATGTTTTAAATAATTTTGTTATTGAGGTCTTTAATATTATTAATTTTCTTATTAGCTACATCAATAATTTTAACAATAAATAATTTTTTTTAACTAGAACAAATAATAAAATCAATAATATCAGCAAAATAAATCATAGAAATATGAAGTTCAAACTGCTTTCAAAATGTATCTTAAAATTAAATATTATTCATGTTAAACTACATATTTTTTTGTTTATTTGCAAACAGCATCAAGTTTTTAATTATTTCTGCTTTTTCTTAATGCAATTCAATGAAAAGGTGGCGTCATGTATTGGATTAATTTGACCGACAGTTCCCCTCCGTGTAGAGTGTGATCAATGTTACAAAGTGCCAAATTTCTTCTAAGCAAGAAATGCTATAAGAAATACCCCCTCCCTTTTTGTGCTTCATATGGGTAAGCGCATTGATCGATATGCGCTTGCGCAGGGTTGAAAATCGCAAGGAATAAGAGTCAGTTAACAATGAGGTACATGATGAAAAACTAACGTAGGTGATAGCACCGAAACGAGTACTAGACCCCCTGTCCATTAGAGGCAAAATTTAATATGGCGCTTGGTATGTTGTTGCTTACAATTAATATATGAGGGTAAATAAACTTTAAATATATGTTGAGTGCTTATATACGAGGTTAATGTATACTTTTAGTAAAAATTATACATTAAATGGTATATATAGTGAACTATGGTAATCCTAACATCACTTTACAAGTGACAGCCATACCGGATTTATGAACATTTTACGAATGCTATATGATAAATATTGTTAGAAAAGTTTGAAAATGTATTTTGTGATGCTTACAAGGTATAAATGGCACTTTATACTTATCTACAAAATTTCTTTTATTAAAATTCGTATCTCATTGACAGTGGGTCTAGTACTCGACTCGATGCTGCCACCTACGATTAGTTTTGCATCATGAATCTCATTAGAGTCGTAAACGTCGACGTTCGAACGTATATGCGTATTTGCCATCACACGCATGTGTTGCCAACTATCCGAACAGTCTCGGCGTATCGCATTTTTCGTTTTCTCGATGCGACCGTTGCTAATAACGTCCGTATGACGTCAAATACGCATATACGTTCGAACGTCGACGCTTACGACTCTCATTGTGGACCGTTTCTCAAAGGCAATATGGCGTCTGTTGATTAAAAGTAGGTCGGTGCGAGTAATCATATGCTATTTTACAACGCAACTTGAACGAAAGCCTCCATTTCAGACGCCACGTCGTGTCTCCCGATCAAGACGTTTCACTAGAGACGCTGCATATAGCGCAATGTGGTGGGGAAAACAGTCGGATGCTATCTTCGGGCGACGATTTCGCGCATTCGGAATAACTGGGAACACCGCAGTGGTCGTGAAGCCGGACTTGTGTAGTATCCAAGAAAACACATTTGATATATTGGTTGCTTTGTTTCACCATATTGAACATTGATGAAAACGATGTTGTCAACTATATAATCGTCTCGCAAATGGAATATAATTTTTTTTTTTCTATTTTGCAATGTACAATTGCTTTCAACTTCTATTGTAAAATCGTCACGTTTAGCAAATATGCCAGTTTTGAAATTTAACTGTTTTGTCCTTAATTCTTGTTCAATTAACAAACAAACAAATTTGATTCATTTACTCAATACAGCAGTGCCATCTGAATGATTATTTTTAGATTCAAAATTTTGTATAGTTTTATCTTTAGTAATAGATTTAATGCTTTCACGTAATGTTTAATTATGTAGTTTATGCAATAATATAAGAACCAGGTTTTTAAAAATACGAAGAGTGAATTAAAAATATATAAGCCGTAAAATAGCATTAAACCACATTTTTAGTGAAATATAAGCGATGCAAGATTGAGGTTAGTAAATGTAAAAGCTTACCTCAGATCGGGACCAATGAAACATCGTGTTCCTAAGTTCAGTTTCTAGACAGTTGGATTGCAAAGCGTCAAGCAATGCCTTTTTGAAATCTTCGTTTTTCACAGCTGGAGAGGCAACTAGTTTCTATAAAAGAATGGCTTATTAATAAGTATCATATTGTAAACTGAAAATTCAGATTCGAAATAAAATTCACCTGAATTTTATTGTAAAGACTCTTATAATTCCCTATATTCTGAATATCCTTCTCTAATTTTCTCGCGCATTTGTCCAAATCTTCTTTTCTCTCCATTGCTCTAAATATCTGTAAAATTATGATTTCATAAGCTTCACATTAAGTAAAGAAGTAGCCATTTGTAAATAAATTTTGTTTTGCCGCTGTTGCTAATCAGAAAAGATAATATGCGCAAAGAAGCTGTGTAGTAGCACACGTAGTGCAGAACTCGCCCCTGACTTTTACCGATTGGTGTGCCATCTATTATCGCAAAAAGCAAAAGTGTTTTACGATAGTAAACTTATGCAAAACAATTTTTAATGTGATTTAAATTACGTTTTTATAGTTCCCTTCTAATAGCGTGATAAAAATCAAACCTAAATGAAAATTGTTTGAAATCTCACTTTTTCGCGCTAAAACGTGTTCAGATGCGCAGTTGCATTGTGGGAATCTTTTTGTTTCGCGCTCGAAAGCAGAATTTTTAGTGGAACTATCGTGTTTACCTCAGTTTACAGGAGCCGTCAAATTCCGATGATGAGCTTCAGGAACTCTTGTGACTGTGCTCTTGTGAAAGCAGACAAATTAATGAGGAGGGTGTAAACGTGCCTTAAATCGAGAAATCTCATAAAACTTGCTTGCACGCGCTTGCTTGGCCGGTCAGTTCCGTCAGTCCACGCACGGCAATGGCGGTGTCGTACTCTCTATTTTGAAAGTTGAATTTGTCCCGTAGCAACCCTAAAACATCATCATGGATATCGCGAGCATGCTTGAGGTTCAGGTGAACGAGGTCACTGATGGCAAGGAGATAGAACTCAAGGAAAATGGTAAGATTACACGGGGCTCGAGCTGGTCTTTGGCCCGGAAAGTGAAAAACCTAACCTTGTTCTCGTTTTAGTGACACCCGGGGCTACATTTTCGAGGGCCTCATCGCCACCCCTGAAGCCCTACTCCCAGACAGAAAATGACTTTTTTAAAATGCTGTATGGTGCAGGTTAGTCGTGCTTTACAAAAGTTTTTTCAAAATTGTTTTCCTTTGTCTTTATGAAGTTGCTTTTCTCAGATAAAAAATTAAGCGAAAAAATCAACTATCTTTGTACTCCCTTTTTGCATTGGAGTTTTCTAAAGTGTGGTTTTCCCTTAATGTTACCATTTTTAGAATTATATCACTATTTATTATTGGTTTTATGTTTTAAAATGTGTCATTCACATCACTTTAATTTAATCATACTTTAAATTTGTTTGAAGAGTTACAACTTTTATAAAATATTAAAAATTTTTGAATATATTAGAAATTTTTATGATGAAATAATCATAAATTCTTTTTGTATGTAAACTCATAATCACTTTTGAGACTCGCGAAACAGGAAATTTTTTAGGTAGAAAATAAGGGGTTGGATAGTGCATCGATTATTAAAATTTGATTCTAATCCGAAAAATAATGTGTAACTAATTTTTGAGGTAGGCTGCTAATTACAAATAACCAATCTTCCCTGTTCTTTAAAAATCAAATCTATAAATATTTTTTCCTCTCATATGTACCATGTTTCTGCAAAATCGTTGAACGTGTGCCCAAGTAAATTCTCACATATGCGAGTGCCTTGTTTTTTACTAATCTTTTGTAAGTTAAGGCTTCAATATGCTTTTTGTAAAGCTACGAGGCTGATGTTGATGCTGTGCTTTTGAGGAAATATCAGTCTGGAAAAAATGTCTTATTTTCTTAATTCCGAAATGCAATTTTATAGGAATGGGTTTGAAATTTCGACTAATTACTAATTTTATCATATGTAATACAACTATTCTAGCATTCAAATAATTTGTTTATAGTTTGCGGAGTCTTCTCTTGGATATTCTTTTGTGTAATGATCAATGAAATTGCAATTTGCTCAATTTTTCATATTAAAAATTTGAAATTTTGCACTTTTAAACGTTTCTCTTTAAACCAGTTCAATGACGAACGTCCAGATATATGATTTGAATATATGATTTGAGCGAAAAAATCACCAAAAATATTGATAAAACGAAATTTAACATTTTTGGTTTCCGTTTTTTGACCCACATTTTGTTTGAAAAAATGTTAGATAAAAAACTCAACGGATTTGAAAAGTTTCATTTTGTGCACATTTGCGACCGTAAAAAATTCTTTTCCCTCTATTTTGGATTGAAAAAAAATTGCTTAAAAAAGGAATTTTTTTAAATTTGTTAATTATAAATGGAAAATCAATATTTTCCGTGTTTTAAACCATTTCATCGTGTAGAGCATACCCGAAAATAGCAGAAAAGAGTATTTTACAATAAATTCTTTGCCTTTTTTATCAAATTATTCAAGCTCAAACGTAAGAGAGAAATTTCTTCGTTTTGGGACTTGATTGATTAAAATAGATTTCAATTTTTGTTTCTCAAATTTGAGCAAATAAAAGTTTTAAATAATGTAATGATTAGGGTGGCCCAAAAAATCCCATTTGAGAAATTTTCAAAGGGTTGTTGGGCAAATCGTTCTTGTAGGCAAATAAATGTATGCCTATTTTTTATTTTCAAAACAAAATATGTTTAGAACACACTCTGAGGCTTCAAAGTTTCCTGATTTGAAATAAAGAAGTCCTTGCACCAGCTACAGGTTTAACCCAGAGAGCAGTTATAGATTTATTAACTTATCATTACTCTGCCATTCAACTCATTGTCAGTGACCGTATTTTGGGATCAAGCAAATACGGTGCACAATGAGAGGCCCGACCGAGGGTCAACTTTTTTTGCAGCCGTCCACGTGCAGTTCCTTCAGTCGGTGTTCAACTTAATTGTGTTAATTTTCATCAGCTTTTCTTACTCTTTACTCAATGTAAATTATACTTTTAATCATTTTTCGTTTAAAAATCTATTCTCAATAGCCTAAAGAATGTCTCTTCAAAATATCAAGTTACACAATTATATCTGAGGGTCACAATGAGCCTTCAAATATTGCTGTTTAATGCCGTTTTCGATATGCCTAAAACTTTTGCATAATATTTCTGAGATATAAAAATGCGATGAATACAATATTCATTGGTAAGTAAACAAGTAGATCAAATATCAAATAAATTGACTTTTAATTTCCTGTCCAAAATTGAAGAAATAAAAATTGGAAACATTTTACGTGTTAAGCTCCATAAGACATAAAAATGGCCAGAGCGAGTTCTAAAAGTATTTGGTTTTGAAAATAAAAAAATGGGCATACATTTATTTGCCTACGAGAACGATTTAGCCAACAAGCCCCTTAACATTGCTCAAATGTGATTTTTTGGGGCACCCTAGTAATGATTGTTATGAATTTTCATATGTATATGTACTAGGCTTTGCTTTAAACGGTGGGAACGCTGTTCGACTTCTGTTACTGTTTATTATGCTAATGTCGCCACACAGAGTCCCGGACACTGACTTAAAGGCAGTAGATCTGCAGGAACGAATCTCAGAAGATTTTAGTGAAAATTAAACGAATTGGCTCCATTTGCGGTATAAAATGAAGCTTTTTTTGTAATTTTGTAAACAAAATTAGTCCAGAGCTTGTAATCAAAACACGATAAAAAATGCTTTATTTAGGCCCGACGCGTAGGTATCTGTATTTTCACATTATCCCAGAGCTAAGAACATGGTGGAAAAAACTTGAATAAATTCTAGTATGTCCTAAAACATTTTTGAAATGAAGTGCAGTTTTTAAAAATTGTTAATATTTAAAAGTTTCGTTTTTGCAAACATTTTTTTTAAGATCTTTATTTGGGAATTCCACGAGCTATAACGCCGTTAAGTGTTTTAAAATTTAAGGCGATGTAAACTGATTGCTATGGTATTAAGGAAAACTAAATAAAAGGATAGTTCGTGGATAAAAATAGCTGCAAATAATTTTGAGTTTAATCCGACCAGGCGCGTGTCAAAGTATCAGAGAAAAGTGTAAAAAAAGGGTATTTTATATTTTCTAGTGGCAGGAAGATGTTCACCAGATGTAAACCTTATATTCGAAATATAAGTTTTTACTCGATTTTCATTGATAGCATATCAACCAGTTTACATTAACTTAAATTTGAAGATATCATACGGCACGATAGCTCCATTTAATTCCCAAATAAATACCTTCCAACAAAAATGCTTGCAAAAAGGAAATTTTAAATATGAAAAAATGTTAAAACTGCGCAACATTCATAACATGTTTTAGAACACAGCATTTTTCGTAAAATGTCGGTTAACAGCTCTGAACAACATTTTTTTATAAAACATAAAAAAGCATAATTTAATTCGAAAGTTTCAGCAAATTCGTCTGATCTTCAATATAATTTTCAAGTTCAGGGTCCAGGACTTTCTGTGGCAACATTAGCTTGTGTTTAAATTATTATTTTAGTTGAAGTTCACCATTATAAAAATGTAGCCCAATTTGGGCAGGTTTACTCAGCCAAAATGATTTAGAAAAGGTTTTAAAATGTAAACAAGTTGTCTTTCTATTTTCGACAAAAGTTTGAACAATTTTTTTAAAACATACTTATTTCTCCAGAAGCAAAAGAAGGAGTTTTCTGTTTCTCCACTCTACGGACACGTACTAGATTGTCAAGTGACCAATTCTGTTAAGCGAACGTATTCAGAAATTGTTAACTCGAATCAATTTTTTCAGCCTGAATAACGCAAGGGAATAAAGACGGGAGTTTGTCTGTTATATAAAATCCATTCGACTTATTAGTTTATGAGTAAATTCGTTAAAAAAACGTTGCCACATGTATGGTTTCGAAGTTTTGATCATGTCATAATAAAAGGTCTCAGAGTTGTCATTTTTCATGTTTCTCATGCTGTAACTCTTCGACCATTTTTTTTAGTATTAGATTTAGGAGAGGTTTTTGCTTCATTAAACCCGTTAGTTCCCTTTAGTCTTTCTTCTTTAAGAGGTATAACGTGAAGGTCCATGCGCATAGCGCATGTATGTGTTTTTAAAATTTGATAGAATATATTCATTTCTAATGATCCTAGTCGATTGTGATAAAACACATATCAAAATAAAATTTGTTATAAGTATAGAGGCTTCGACGTTGTCACCAAAGCCTGGAAGAGTAAGCATGGTTCTTTAGTGTCAGTATCTACAATATCTAATATGTTACATTTGCCATTTAAGGGGGTAGTACATGTTCAAGGACCTTTTTTCAACAATTTTTTGGCATTACTTTTTATTTGACATTCGCAATTATTTATTCTGTTAAACACAAAAACCCAATTGATTCTTAAAGAGTTCATAAGTGGTTATCGTGTGATCCTTCAATCATTGATAAATATTGATGAATAAACAAATGGTGAATTTGAAAAAAATCTGTTTTCTTTCTCTCCCTTTTTTCAACGTTTACTGTATCAAATTGTTATTAAATATGAATGGAAAATCATGTCCGAGGGTTATACGATAGCTAACTTTTTTCCAAACATTAAAAAAAAAAGTTTAATGAAATCGGCCTAGTAGATCGTTTGGAATCGTGGCGACCACCCCAAAAAAGTGCGCTTCGAGAAAAAAGCGTTTAAGGTTTAAAGTAACGAAAAATTGCGCGTTTCGATCGCTCAAGTGGCCTTCCGGAGTAATCCATTTTTCGGCCACTTCCGATACGCCCTGAGGTAAAAGAAGGTTTTTACTGAAATTAAAAAAAAATCGATTTTTTGAAAATTTGAACATGTACTACCCCCTTAAATTGCAAGGCCAAAAATAGGAAACCATTTGAACTATTAGTGTCACATTTCAAATATCATATGGAACTGAAGGGAGGAACATTTAAAACGCTAAAAATTAAGTCCTTATATTTTTAAACTTTATCTCCAGGGCCAACGGAATTATGCCACCACACATGTTGTAAGTTCTTTAGATGGTCGAAAATAATATCGCAAAATTTAATAAAATATCTGGGTATTAGGTTGAAATCAATTTGAAAGTCGACCATATATTATACTGAATGACCCTAGGATTCAACGAAAAACGTAAAGGGCAAGCAAGTAAAAGATGTTCCCAAAGGGAATCAAATGTCGAGTCACCCATTTGAAAGCATACAATAAAGAAAAAAATCCCTAAATTACAAACCGATAGCCGCTATATTCAAAAATTCACTGAATTTTTTTCAATCATTCTCAACCAGTGTTATCAGAACGTGAATATCTCTGTCATGTGCAGTAATAATTCATGCACCTTTTTAGGTTATGTAACCCCATATGTCAACCTATAAATACACATGAACCAATACCAGCCCTATCCGACTCTCCGTATTTCAGCTATAAAAGTTTCGAACGAATGAAGAGATGCAATTTTCAGTTTTAATTGTTTTAATTGCAATTTCCGAATTTGAACCAAAAAATAGCTGTCTTTCCCCGGCTGTGGCTTTTCATCATCTGGTGATTATATTTGTTCTTGACTTAAATTCCTTTTCTTTCGGGAGGATTTTTTGTTTAAAAAATAAGGAAGCAATTAAAAATAAAGTTAAATAAAATGTTCACATATGTTCTTCTGATCTTTTATTGGCGTGGAAATCATTATAGACCTATAATCATTTTGCTATCATGAATTTCCTATAATTTTTTCGCGATTACAGGAATAATTATAGAAAAAATGGTAGGAGAATAATTATTGCAAAAAGTAGAAGGAAGTATAAATGCATCATTTATTTTGAACTACTCACACAATAGTGCATAAAAATTGACATATTTAAAGGAGCTTTGTTTAAGAATGAAGGTATAATGAAACTTAAAGCTGTGACTATCTTCTACTTTTTGATATAATTATTTTAATATTTCAATACTTTTAATTTATATAAATATTTTACTATAATTAATCGAATAATTATTTTTATTAGTAGTCATAAAGTCGTGCAAAAATTATAGTAATTTCATTATAGGAAAATAATTATAGGCCTATTATAACGATTTTTCTATGCTTACACTTTTCCCTGAAGGATAGCCGGGAGGTCTCTATACTAGTACTTCTTTCTTATTAAATTATTTTCGAAAAATAGAATTCGTGTTCCAGGGTTTCATCGAAACGTGCCAAACTTTCTAGGGATTGAAGAGGAGTGTGTACGAAATAAAACCATACTAATAACTTTTATTTCCAACCCAACCTCACCCTCTCCGCAGCCCCTCCCCCCCATTTCGATAAAGAAACAAAAAAAATTACATTTTTACGAATCATTGTTACTTTTCAGCAATTTTGCATTATACATTTCTCTTAATGTTTAAAACATTTCTATTTGTTTAAACCATCTTTATTTGCTCAAGCAGTTCTTTTTCGCTAAATAACAAAATCAAATCAAATAGAACACATATAATTATGTTTCTGACTGTATAGTGTATAGAAAGAGTACGTTAACCACTGTTCAATTGTTTAAACAAATATAATAATAAATAAATAGAAATTTGTTAAACATTAGAAGAAATGTCTCAAAATCATATACTTATTCTACAAAAAGTAGCACAGGATACCAATTTGAAAAAAGTGGACATTTCTGGCTCAATTTCGAGAAATTCTGACAATAAACAATAAATAATTGTTTAAATAATTACATAATATTTTTCCAAAAATTTACTTTTTCAAACAATGACAAAATATTGCATTTCTATCAGAACATACGATTATTTTTTACATTTTTTGGAAATAAATAATTGTTTAAATAATTTACATTTATTGAAATAATTGAATATTGTTTAAAACGTCATGATGAATATTTAAATTGTCCATTAGTAATCATTTGTATGAAAAAAACGACAGAAATTGCTAAAAAGTACCAATGATACGTAAAAATGTAGTTTTTGCATTTTTGGTGGGCTTCGTCGAGGGTCAGGCGGGGGGGGGGGGGGGGGGGGGGGGGGGGGGCAAAAGCTATTAGTATGGTATTATTTCGTAAACACTCTTCTTATACCCCTTAAAAGTTCGGTACATTTCGATGAAACCCTGGAACATGAGTTCAATTTTTCGAAAATTCAAAATGACCCATGTTAATTAAACAGGATTTTGAAGTTCCTGATGGCACTTGTTAATATTCGAGTTTCGAAAAACGAAAAATTACGGATTTTCTTTCTTAGGAAATGGAAACTTGGGAGGGGGGGAGGGGTTCTTGCCCGCTGGCGTGAAAAAAATTGTGCAATGCTTTTTTTGACCACTTTAACATATATATATTTGATTCCTCTAGAATCAAACCGAAGGGCCTATGACAAAGTCACCGAACGCGTCCTCGGGTTGCGGATAGAGGGTCCCTGTATCAAGGGTTTCTGCTGATTATGGTTACAAGAATAAATAAGCAGTCACGGACAATTGTCCAGGGGTGGTCCCGAAGGAATCAACCCCTAAGCGGAGGTGTGAAAACCGTGCCGAAAACTGAATGGCACTCGGTGAGGTGTCTAGAACAGTGACTCTGGGATACCTGGCGACCTCTCAGAGTACGCAGCCTTATCCTTGTATGCGGGGCTCTA
Source organism: Belonocnema kinseyi (assembly GCF_010883055.1). NCBI lineage: Eukaryota > Metazoa > Arthropoda > Insecta > Hymenoptera > Cynipidae > Belonocnema > Belonocnema kinseyi. The sequence continues at coordinate 45,384,448 of NC_046659.1, read as the reverse complement.
TAAGGATGGACGTAGCCCTTTCCTTAGCTTCTCGTGGGAACAACAATGGCAACACCAAACATAGTTGTAGTAAATGTGGTTCAAAACAACAGAACGCGCAGGGCTTCCGACAATGGGTCGGTTAACAATGCCGACCACTCTAGAGCTGGGGGAGCCAATGAAGATGGATTCAATGTGATGGATCGGCGGAATCTCGGGACATTTAGGTCGACGGAGCGACTGAATCACGACTTGCTAGAGTGCTACGATGCACTTGTGGCCCCTGAACGGGGTTACATGGCACGTCTGCATGCTCTGTGGTGCGAGAAACACCCGGAGCTATCGCACTTTTCGCATTAACGTCTGCGAAACTATGCCGAACTAATGCAAAAATGGGCTTTGTAAGCGGAACGCCTACTCTACCACCGCTAGAACAAGCCGTTAACAGAGAAAGAGAGGCAACACTAAGACCAACCGCGAGAAGGCATCCGATAGAGGAAGAGCGATGCTTTATGATCCGGAGAAACATCAAGACCAAGGTTTCTGTCAAGTCTAAAGATCTGGCTGAAATGATGACGAGCTTCGCGGACATTTTTCCGGTGAATCCGAAGTCTGGGCTATCAATTATTGTGTGTATAATGCAGCGAGAGCTTTGGCCGATGCGAACCGTAAAACAAAACCAACGGCTGATCATAAGACCAAAAGACGAATGCATCAAATTCCCATAAAGATAGGCTCGGCAAGACAGTACGCGTCCCGCATTCAATGTTTGATTGACTACATCACATCTGGCAGGAATTTTACCGCCAAGGTTCGAAAGTTCGCGCGCGAAGTCCGGACCCGTTATCACACACTTAACAAGTCAAAGCTGCTGACCATCAGACAGCATATTGTTGAGAGAATACGTATACTATCTGACGCTAAGAGAAGTTTAGAGCGGAGGGAGAGGTGGGTCAGAGAAAATCAACAGTTTCTCTCTGACCCA
>NC_046659.1:45371529-45383384 GCF_010883055.1 Belonocnema kinseyi | reverse complement strand
TAAAGAATGCCCACCTATCACTACCGAGGAGGTGAAAAAAGTATTAAGAGGGATGAAGAACTATTCCGCACCGGGACCAGATTGTATCAAAACCTTCGGGTGAAGAAGTTTTCTTCAACCCATCAGCATTTGGCCCGTATTTTCACCTCATATTTAAAGTCGGAAGAGCCGATTCCGGAGTGGTTGGTGGAAGGGCGCAAAATACACCTGCCGAAAATAGGCAAGTTAGCTGACCCGAAGAATTACAGGCCAATCACTTGTCTGAACACATGTATAAGATATTCACATCTATCCTAAATAATAGGATTGTTCGGGCAATTGAACCTGTGTGGCAAGAAAGGTATGAACAACACGGCTCAAAGAAAGGCGTAGCAGGATGGTGGGAGAACCTGCTCATCGATAGATGTGTGCAAAGATGCAGCATCCAACCAAAGTGACCTATTGATGGCCTGGATTGATTACTGAAAAGCTTTCGATTCGGTTGACATAGACTTATCATCTGACTTTTGGAAAGCTTAAATGTTTATCCGCAAACCTTGAGGTGCGTAGAGAGATCTTGGTACCTCCAAGAGCGCCGATGATAAGGACGATTAGTTTTAAAGAATATTCCGGGTACAATCGTTGCAACTCCCTTATAACGTTTCTATACCTCTTTCTTTTCATTCTCCTTGGCCATGATGTTTTTGTCAGCTGGTGCCGAAAATTCGATAACGAACATGGTTCGCTTCTCGAGGTCAAGAAGAACCATGTCAAGCCTCGAGTGTGAAACTGAAACAATTGTCGAGAATATAAATTTCCAATATATGCGGCATTTTCCATTCTCCACAATACACACACATAATTATGTCATTTAGATACACACATTTTTCACATTTTTTATATTTATTTCCCTTCTTCAAAAAATTGCGAATATAAGACATTTTTAGAAACAAAATTCGATGTATTTAAAACAATTGAGGGTAATTATTAGTCTATACAATTAAATCAATTGCACTTATTTCTGAAAATTACTTAAATTGAGAAACAATTATTTCGCAGTTTATTTCAATCTATCCATTCTTTTATACATGTAACTAACACTCTAGAAATATTTGAACTTACAAAAATAATTAATTTTAAAATTGAATCATCTTTAAACTTCCTAAATGTTTACATTTTTATGTTTTTTTTTATTTTCCCCATTGGATTTCATGTTAAAGTAGGGCCAGGTGCGAGAAGCGCCGCCATACGGAGAAATTTCGCCCATAGAAACTCTTAGAAATAAGGATCGGCCATCTTTTTTTGAGTCGGATAGGGCTGACCAATACTCAAGTACTACCTCAGTTTTTTTTTAACAACGAAAAGTCAGCCCAAGGGATGTTATTGTGAATTTTGTTAGAATAAAAAAAATTGGAATATAAAAGATTAAAAACAATTATTTTGACGTAGGGTGGTCCAAAAGTATACCTGTAAAAATTCAATATTCAATTTCTGGTGATAACGCCCCCCCCCCCCCCAATCTGTTTGTTTTCTGAAAAAAGAAATTGCGTAGTTTTTTTCAACGTTAACGTGCCCTCGGGCTTTCGATATTTACATGGGGTTTAAATGGAAAAAAAAGTACTTGTTATAAACTAAGTAATTATTCTAAGGTCTTCGAAAAAATAATAAGTGAATTGATCTGGTCTTATGTGACTCCTGTCTTATCAACAACTTAACATGGCTTTGTTCCACAAAGATCGACCATTTATAATCTAACTACATTCCTTCAGACCATCGAAACTCTTTGAATTGACCATAGGTAGGTAGACGTAGTTTATACTGTTATATCCAAGGCCTTTGACTGTGTTGACCATGGAAAAATCTTAAATAAACTCCAAGAACTAGGCTCACCAGATAAACCATTGAAACTATTGCATTCCTACTTATGTAATCGTCCAGTGGTAGTTCCGAAAAACGGTTACACTTCTTTCTCCTTCACACCTACCTCTGGAGTTCCCCAAGGATCTAACCTTGGCCCTCTAGTCTTTATTATATTAATGAATGATGCTGATGCTGTGATCAAACACTTTTGCTTGTTTTACGCGGATGACGCTAAATTATACAAACCAGTAGAGTGCTTGCGGGATTGTGCTGAATTCAATTGGACATCACCAATTTTATTGATTGGTGTAAAAGCAGTAAGCTAGATATTAATCCTCGAAAATGAGTTCGAGTAGAAAATAAATGATCTGGTCATAAATGGAGTGAAAGTAGTGCGTGATCTTGGTATATATTTTAGCGCAACATTAGAAGTAAATATTCATGTAGACAATATGGTCCGTGAAGCTAATCAATCATTAGGGCTTTTATTCAGAATTTCTCGCAACTTCAAACAAGAATCTACGTTAAGAACACTATACTATGCTTTAGTTAGGTCTAAATTAGAGTATGGATCTGTTACCTGGAATCCGAAAGTGAAATATTTGTCACAATCTATTGAGAAATGCCAGAAACGTTTCCTTAAGTTCCTTAATCTTAAGTCAAAGGGTGAATTCATACCCCCAGGTTTTGATTATAATCAACTCTGTTACAGGTTTAATGAATGGTCTCTCGAGAGTAGGAGGCAGGTTTAAATGATTATATTTTTATTTAAAATTATAAGAGGATACATTGATAGTCCCTACCTCCTCTCTCAAGAGCCATTCGCGGTACCTCAATTTTTCACTAGATCTCGGGTCCCATTTTATGCCTATACAATTGCTCACTCTGGCCATTCATCAATATTATATCTTTGCAAAAATTATAATGCTATGTACACAAGTCGCGATCCCACCTTTGGCCCCATTCAGCAGTCATTAAATTCCTTTATCTCCGAAGTGCATAATTACGTTGAACAGTCCTTCATCTAATGTATTCCACATTTTTAATAGAAACACGCGTCGATGTTAGCCTACTAGATATTATATATACTTACATATTTTTTTAATAGTGATATCAAGAAATTTGTTACATGTTATCCTGTAATTGGTCACCAGACTGTTGGATTTATTACAAATAAAATGAAATGAATTTGAAATAACCGAAATGATCGAATTGTTTAAATTTCAATGGCAGGTTTGCTATGTCCAACCTCTAATACATTCTCATCTCAAGGAGAAGGTTTTGGTTTTATGTAAAAATTAACTTTCGTGGATTTCATCAAGTGTCCACGTTTTCAGGCTCACTGTAAACTGTCAGATTAACATATGAAGCATTAAAAATGTTTTGAAACAACATTTTTTAGTACGTTTTAACATTTCAGAAATTTTACGCGGCGAAGAAAAATCGTTGTTATTTTTTCATCTTTCAATATTTTTTTAGAATAAAATGTTTTTTGTTCATTTACTAGAGAACAATAATAATACACGTTCGTTTTGTAACATTTGAATAAAAATTATACGTTATATGACAATTAAAATCTGTTCATATATTATTTACAAGGGATTCAGCGGTCTAAGCCTGTTATATGCAGTGTTCTACTGCTGGTTTTCTATTGTTTTTCCCTGTCTCGCATGTTTCTGCGTTGTTTTCGGAAGCCGAACATAGATATGCTTGCAACAAATTTTAAATAGTTTATTGCAAAAATGTGCTGAGTGTTAGTAATCGAGACGCGTCGCTTACCTTCGTGTTACAGCGTTCTGTAGACGACAACATTGAAGATGACGTGAAAGTAGCCACAAAAAACTTTCGACAGACACATCCACTTAACTTCATACACACTTACATGTGTCTCACTGGCCTATTATACGAGTAAACTGAGCCGTTGTGAGAAAAAGCACGTATTTATCGTAAGACGCCATAAACAGTTAACAGGTTTAGACCACGGATCTATGCTCTAGATACTAAAACGCAATTTTCCAAAATCTATTAAAAAAAACTGAAAGGAATTTTTCCGTTTCGCTTGCGGGATATTAACTGCATATAAAAAATGTTCCAGAAAGTACAAAAAGTCAATTTTGAAAAATATGTCAGTTAATACGTTTAGACCGCCGACCCTTCAAGTGTATTGCAGAAAAAAAAAATTTCAGGACACTTCTAACTGCAGCAGAAAAATCTTAAAATTCTTACGCTATGAGAGAAGAAAGTCAAGACTACACTTTTTGTGAATAAAGAAATCTTTGTTAATTACTAATATGTTGACCCCTACTAAATTTTGTGTGTGTGAAACAATCATTAAAATAGTGTTACGATTAATTTAGACATGTAATTGGCATTGCGATTACTCAGTATTGGCAATTGCGTTATTGCATTTCTTCTAACCTTTCGTCAAAACCTGTTATTAGATTTGTACTCTCAATCGTGACACAAAAAAACCTATAATATGCGTATACATCGCATAGTAGTTAAGCAATGAGCGCGACCACTCAGCACGATCACAGGAAAGTCACTTTTTTTCGGCGCATCCTAATCTACACACATGCATTTGATAAGCGCCTTCATCAGCAAGGCAAAAGTGTTGCCAAATCGTGAGTAATTTTTTGCGTGAGTTGAAATATTATTCTTTGGAAATTTATATCTCTTATACTAAACTTAACCTGTAGTTACCACACTTGTGCGAATGTGCACCAATAACATTTTCAAATAAGTGCCTCTTGTCACTCGGTAGGTATAAGGGTCTCCCCCCCCCCTCACATTACATATGTTTATCAGGCACTGAGTCATGCCACGTAGGGCCCAGCTTCATTCGCCTCTTACTGTTTGTGAGGTTTACTTGGAAAGTTAGGCTTGGTGAAAATTTGCACAAGTGTGGTTTCCTAAGTTGTAAAGTGCGCGATTCGGGAAAAATTGAATTTCGCCTAATAATTGTTTTTCCGACTACATTTTCTCTAGAGGTAAGTAATTTTATATATAGTTTGAATAATTGTTCAAAATGTTAAATAATGGAAGCAAATCAAATTAATAAACACTAGTTTTCATTAACTTTTTTTCTTTCAGAATGGCTGGCGCATCAACTTTGGATGAAGATGAACATGATGGTAGCGACTCTGAAGGAGATGAGAATGAACTTGTTTCTGAAATTGAAAATATTGAGCAGGAATCGGATGATCAATTTATTGAAGAGCAACGCATACTGTATCGTGATGCACTATGCGTTGGATACACTACTTTTACAGAATAAGGTGTAGAATAACTTACTTTTAGCTCTGTATTAATATTTTATAATTACTTTATACTAACTCATCCTTTGACACGACTTGCACTCGCTAGACACGAATAGTCCACTTAACGCCCCAAAGTAAGTTTATCCCCTTACGTAAACTTACTATGTCCCATGCCGATCCAATAATTTCCACCATCGGATGTAGTAATTTCACAGTCGACTGCAAATGGAACAACCTTCATTTTATTTTCACATTCTCACCTCAAGTGAAATCACATTAGATTGCAAATAAATACTGTAGTATCGTAAATTAATAAGCTTATATATTGTAATTTGAAAATAAACTGCACGTATAATTACTGGCTGGTTGTAAATATCACCAAAGCTTTCTTTTACAGTGCATAGTCAATTTCGAAGAAATGTTCGCCCTGAAAGTTAGACATTAAAAGATTGGCGTTTAAGTTATTTGAGCATAACAATATAGACCACAGATCAAATCAAAAGCAAGAGGCTGGAAGAACTTGGCCCTATTTTGCTAATATCTTCGTAAAAGCTAATTTTTTCTATATAAGTGTGTTTGAAAAATATTTTTAATTTTTAATTACTATTTAATTAAATAATAAAATGATTATAATGCGACGAAGCCGCCGCGGAAAGCACGCTCTCATTAATAGTATGCATCGAGGATAAACGGAAATGCCATAAAAGTTGTATATTGCATAATACTGGAATGAAATCAAAAATACCATTTTAAGTATTTATCGTAGAATTTGGGTTTGAAAACTGTAATGTCGATAGTGAAATTTGAAGTAAACTTGAAAAAAACTCTTAGAAAGTTAAATAGAAATAAAAAATTCAGTACAGAACATTGAAACTGTATTTTTCGAATTTTGATTGCAAAAATTAAATTTAGGTTGTCCAATTCAGTATCCGAAAATTTCAAATCACTTTTGAAATTTGTACACAGCTTAAGGCCATGTGATGAGTATAACAGCTGATCAAGTCAGCCCTAAGGTCAATATTTTTTCACCCATATTGAAAAATAAAAGTTTAAATAACGCGGAATTTTTTTTCGGGAAATGTTAATAAATATATAGGATCGCTTGTGGCCTTGCAAAGAGTTGGAGGAAGAAAAAAGTATTTATGCAAATAATGATTATCGACGGACACATTTAGGTTTTACAGCAGAAGTTTGCCTTTTAACTTTCTCTGACGGTAATCATGCTATCTGTTTTACCTACAGACCCCTAGAAGTTCAAAGTTGTCTACTCGCTGCGCTAGTGCTGCTTTGACATAGCTGATACCAGACTGATACGTATGACAGACCAAATATGTTTATTTGCATTTCAAGTGCAAACATTAGTTTTTGCATTATTGGTATATAAAGTTCGTGAGCGATTTTTGTTGTTTTGTCCCACTTTGATAAATATAAACCTCATAACTAGCCCATTGTCAACATTGCAAATTGCTTGCAGGGTTTGACGACAGAGCGGTCGGTATTTCTCCAAAATAGAAATTAAAAAAGAACTTTTTTCACTATTCTAATTATTTAGGACCAGAGACAAGTTCTTGCATGCCTTCTATTTATCGTGTCAAATTTTTAACACGATATCTCATTCCGTGTGAAAGTAAGTTGGGAAAGAAAACTTCCACTGGTATTTTCTTCAAAAAATTTTTTTTTCAAAATTTCCACCGGAACAAAGCAGAAATATGGACTTTATTACCTCCTCTTTCATTTCCCAAACTTTCAGAGCGATACCTCATTTCGTTTAGACGCAAGTTGGGAAAGAAAAATTGAAGACCAGGTTTGGTCACGTGACCCTCTCGTCACATGGCCTCAAGGAAAACTCTAAATGCGAAAAAAATAATTTAAAACTAAAAACATCAATTGCAAAAGCCGTTTTCGAATATTGAAGCTTTCTAGCTTGACATTTGTGAATGTAACGCAATTTTGAGTGCATCTGTTTTTTTGCGAATTTCGATTTTTGCAATGCACCATGACAATACACCGTCGCACAATGCCATCATTATCCGTGAGTTTCATAGGTCAGGGCCGTGCAAAAAAATATCCGGCGCTCGTTCCATCGAAATTTCTGACTAACATTTTATTAATAAGCGGGCTTTTAAATATATAGGAAAAAAATAAAAACATTAGATAATTTTTTCTTAAACATTTTTTAACCTTCAAATCCTAAATTACTTAATTTTCAATATATTACATTTTTGCATGGTAATTATTTATATAGTTTTGAATTTTTTAGATATGTCAATTTTGAAGATTTACAACTAAACACTTAAAAAATTTATAATTAAAAATTCTTGAATTTTTAATATGATAGTTCATTAAATTTTCATTAAAAAATATCAATTTTCTACCGAAAAATATAATTTTAAACTTATCCAATATACAGGATAATTACTTAATCAAACATGGAATAATTAAATTTTGAGACAAAAAAATCATTTGTAACAACAAAAATAATTTTTGACAAAAAAATTAATTGTCAGAAAAAGCCGTTCCATTTTCAACCAATATGAATTTTCGATCGAAAAAATCAATTTTCTATAAAGAAAAGACAAGTTATGAACAAAATACATGAATTTTCAACAACATTATTTAATTTGAAGACCAAAAAGATGAATCATCTACAAAAAGTAAAAGAACTGAAATTTAGCAATGCAGTTTAATACTCTCTTTTTAAAGTTCAGAATTTTCATAACTAAAAATTTTGTTTCTCATAAGATACGATCATAAATAACAAGCAGAGAGTTTATCGATAGAGTAGCTGACACTCAAAGGGTTCTTTGTTAAGCTCTCGGATTTAAATTTAGAAATAGAATTTTTTTAATTTCATAGTTAACAGCCTAAAACATAATAATTTGAAATGGACGGGTTTCAGATGTCGAACTTTTTGTTTCAATGTTTAAAATTGCAATCAGCTGATCAGACCCCTAATAACTGATCCTTAATAATAATATTTAAATTACCGTTGCATAAGTGATAATTTCTTATCATTACGAAATATTTTCAAAATTATTAACTGAAGATACTAAACGGTTAGAAAATACTGTTATCAACAAACTAAATTATAAACAATTAATAATCAATAGTCAATAAAATTCAAATTATAACTTAAAAGTGTTAAATTGAAGGAATTAAAGGTGTCTCTAAGTTACGTTATGACAGTCAGCATTTTTGTTCGAAGTCAGCGATTCACAATATAGATTCCTTCCATAGTTCCTTTACAAATTATCGCTTAATAATGACCATCCAATCAAAATTAGCAATGCTTGCAAAAATGCCCTATCTCACCTATGCTTTCGCACCTTCGAGTCGGTCACACTCAAAATTCTCAAGGCAGTTCTTTACTTCTTTTTGTACCGACTAGAAGTACTAAGGAATTCGGAAAAACATGGTTTGTCTTGCCCGTCCGTACTCGACGCGTAACTGAGCTGGGCCGCACGTCATTAAAAATGAAAGTTAGTCATTGGCCAGGAACGACTTTTTCAAGCTACACCACTGATCCGACCCTTTATTTTGATTAGATATCAACGGACGTCGCCTCTCGAGCGGTACCAACGGACCCAGTTTCTAGCAAATGCGAACGAACCGGGACGGCATCATCGGACCTAATTTGACAATTTAATTGATGCACTCAGATAGTCATACGAACGGACGTAAAACACTTTCGGGATATTCAGTCGACGGAAGACCGAACTCGAATTTAAATGACATACAGACATACAGACGTATAGCCATTTCAATTCAAAAGCCAGCAGAGATCGTTGGCTACCGTGAAGGATGTGTCGATTCTGCAAATCAGCTTAGTTGCTTAGTGCATCCAGAATAAGTCGGCGAATCTGGCTCAGTGCAGTTCTCAACGAACTGCTGCAGTCTAGGGAAAAGTGTTAAACTGACATGTTACCTACTATCCTAAAAGCACGGAGAAAAATGGAAAGTCTGTTTAGCAATATAAACGTGCAAACAGACCATATTGCAGGGTCGACTATAGGACAGCTCTTGAATATGGCTAAAGCGACTATCTCTATAAAGTAAAAACAAGAGGTCCAAATCGACAATCTCAGAAAGTCGACTTGATTTCCACAGATCGTCGTCTCGGTCATCTCAAGCTGGCCGACCCGATCATTGTGAAGCGTCGGTTTGGAAATCTCGGATGGTCGATTTGATTTTATTAGACATTCGACTGGGCCATATTTAATGGTCGATTCGATTATCTTAGATATTTCACGTAGTTATTTCGGATGGGCGATTCGATCATTTTTAAAGGTCGACTTGATTATTTCAAAGTGTCAATATAGATATTAAGCAAGGAAAATTCGGTTATCGCAAAGGATCGATTCGAAAATCTGAGATGGTGAAAAGGATTATTGATGATAGTCAAATATATATTTTTGAATTATTTTAAAACAAACTTTTGATTCTCTATGTCTGAACTGGCATGAGGTTCTACTATGTCAATAGTGGGAAGTCCTTTATCAATTGATTTAGAGTAGGCATTCCGATAATAATAATTAATTAAAAAGTTACTAATGCGTATAAAAATCGGAAAAAATGTAATTAATAAAAAATAATTATTTATGAATCTAATGTTAACGCTTTTTCTACGAATTAGTAGTTTTTTTTACTGATGATTGGTATAGATTGAAATCTATTCATAAATTAATAAGTCATCGCACTATTCAATTAGTACAACTTCATACGAATTCAGATATAGAGTATAAAATATTCACCATAGTATTTAAAAACCTTACATAAATTATAAATTAATAAAGTATACAATATAACTGTAATAAGACAAATTATAAATTAATTATGAAAGGGTTACAATTCGATAAATATTTGAGATATAAATGCATAGTTTATTTTATTAAATAGAACTTATTATATAGAACTTACATGATATTCCTGGTACGATATAATCAACTTTAATCTAAAAAGTAATACTAATGCAGGATTAAGTTAAATACTGCAACTGCAATTGTTAACATTAAAAAAGTCTCTTGCCAGTTGCTTTCCTTCTTTTTGAGCCGCCCCATAAATATTCCCTAGAACAATGTAAATAATAAATTAGCATAAAAACCATTAAATCATTTTATTATTTAAATAAAATAAAAGTTTTTAAGGTAGAAAGTCAAATTTTTTGAAAAAAGTGGATTTTTAAGAAAAAAGAAGATCGATCCTCAACAAAAAAAGATTATTTTCGAAAAAAATTATCAACTTAATACAAGATTTTCAACCAAAAAGTAAAACTATCAACAAAGAAGAAGAAATTTCTACCCCAAAAGATAAATTTTCTACAAAATAGTTGAACTTTTGACCAAAAAGTTCAACTTTTAACAAAGGAGATGCACAGAAAGAAAAAAATGTCATCTTTGCAGCGATTTCAGAGTAAATGTTACATGTTACAACTCTATTTAATCGTGTTTTGTTTCAATGCCATAAAATTCATCTGTTTCTACTTGAAAAAAAAACAGCAACAAAAAGTACTTCTGTTCTTTCATTTTTAGGTTTCCTTTTACCCAAAAAGAGTAGTTTTTAACAAAATACATGAACTTTCTACCCAATACAGTATACAGGATATAGTTTCAATTGAAAATGGTACATATAGTTGAATTTTCAGACAAAAAATCGATTAAAAAAATTATATTAAAAAAAAAAACAACCAAGAAGATGAATTTTCGACAAAGACTATCAAATATTCTATTAAAAAATACAAATTTGTAACTTTTTGAATACACAGGATACAGTTAGAACCAAACATGGAATTGTTAAATTTTTTGATGAAATAAAGAATAATTTTAACAATAAAAATAGATTTGCAACAAAGCTTTTAAATATTTAACAAACAAACAAAAAATATTATGGCCAAGAAGATTGATTTTCTACAAAACAGTGGAACTTTCACATTAAAGATTAATTAAAAATGAAACGCATAAATTCTCAATAAAAAATTTGAACATTCAAGTAAAAAACATCAATTTTTTTTCAAAAAATGGAAATGTATAATTGCCACTTTAAAAGATTAATTTTCAACCAACCATGAAACGAATTTTAATCAAAATAGTTACATTTTCAACCAAGGAGATGAAGCTTCAAGAAAAAAATAAGAATTTTTAACAAGATTCTCAATCAAAAAGAACCATCAACAAAGAAGGACCATTTCCTACCCAGAATACATGAATGTTTAACCAAATAGTTAACTTGTAACTTTATAAGATCAATTTTGTACCAAAAAAAAAGTTTTTCCAAAAAATTACATACACCTTTACCCACATAGTTTAATTTATAAATTAAAAAATAAATTGTTAGGTCAAAATGAAACTCTTCAAGTTTTATTTTTTAAAACCAATTTTTCATTTAAATGTATTATTTTTAATAAAAAAACGTATCTTCTACAAAAAGTTGCATTTTCTACTATATAGTTGTTTTGCGAAACAAATTTTTGAATTTTTAAACAAATATGGAATAGGTACATTTTTATTTGGAAAATATAATTTTTTATTTAAAAAATATATATTTTTAATAAAAAAAACCACGCTTTTACAAAAAAGTTGAATTTTCTACAACATAGTTGACTTTCCAATCAAATTGTCCAAATAGTTATATTTACATTTTTTTTTACCCCAAAATGTAATTTTTAACCCGATAATATGAAGTTTCAACAAAAAGTGAGTTTTCAATAAAATAGTTAAATTTTAACTTAAAACGTTTAGTTTTTGATTTGAAAAATAAAAT
>NC_046659.1:45337843-45371429 GCF_010883055.1 Belonocnema kinseyi | reverse complement strand
TATAAAAAATAATTATTGAATAATGACTAATTACCTATAAATATATTAATTGTGTTTTCACTGCAGTTCCAGCTCTCCATTCTCTGCATATAGGAGCACGAGCACGACCCTGCTCCTGCCGTGTGTCCTTGAATGAATTTCAGGAGTGAATGTCAGAACTGAAAAATAAAGATTTAGTTTCAAATTAATAAATACAATTCAAGTTGATCCTAAATCGATTAATCCGAGAATTAACAGTGATTACTGAAATAATTATAATCTACTTCAAACTAACATTAACCTCAAAAAGATTAGAATTAAATGTCTTAAATCTCACATAACATATGGAAAATATTAACATCACAATTACGTATTTAAAACAGGTACTTACAGAATAAAATATTTTCCATTAATCCTCAATAAATGCACTCACTTTACACGGAAATCTTGAGTAAAAACATTTTTTTACAGAAAGCACCAAGAGTTCTACGAATTCTATATGCTAGAAAACTAGCGATACCCTTTAATTTTTCACGTGCATGATTGACGCGCAAAAATCAAGGAATTGACCATATGCAATGGCCTATCTGCTCCTTCGTGGATGGTCGAAATGAGTGAAAACAATATGTGCGGATTCACCATGCCGAAAAAGATACCTTAGTTATCCCTGATGGTGAGCCTGATGTTCTTATAAGAGTCAGACTGGCGATAAAATAAGAGTCTTTTTAACCATGTCGAAAAAAATTTCGAAGGACCGTTCGACCATGTAAAAAGACTTTCTGGCTCTCTAAATTTTGACCATACAACTTTGACCATCCATTTTTCTCCGTGAGGTTCTGAATATTAAAAATGATTATCTCGTACGTTACAAATCCTATGTTTATCTCTATTCCATTGCTAGAGTAATTTTTATTAGACTGAACGAAATTTTTTTTATTTAAAATACTTTTTATTCCTTTCATAATACCAATGACAAGAAGCTTTCACTTCATTTAAATTTGAATTTTTCCCGATAAGAGAATTGTTGGCACCTGTAAATATATGTTTTAAAGATTAAAATAAACTGCAAAAGGGTTTCATTATAATGCAGACATTTCAAATATGCAATTTAAACAAACTAATGGGTTTTTAATGTTTTCGAGGAATGGAAGTCGAAGGTGACACAGGAGCTGATCTACCAGTATTAGAAGATTAGTGTGAATCTTCAAACATTTCTTTAGAAGAAGCAAAAGGAAGATCTTTAATAACAAGTAAAAATGGATCAATCATATGCGAATAATTGTTCCGGTAAGAAATTGTATAATATAAAATTATATAAATGAACAATCAGCAAATAGAAGCTATAAGAACGTAAGATGCAGAAATGGAAATGAGAGAAACTGACAGGATAGAACTAGAAGCTAGGGAAGTGGGAAGTACAAAAATGGATACTACAGAATACAAATTTAAAAAGTGAACAGAAAAGATGTAGAAACTGGAATAATAAGACTGCACCAAAGAGGAAAGTACAAAATTGTAAACGAAAAGACTACAATGTGCAAACATGAACGTCGAAAAAACAGAATCAGAAGGGTTAACGAGAATAAAATCTTATTTAAAAAACGTTGGAGGAAAAGAATTTAATAGATGTTTCACTATCTCAATTGATATCGATAAAGAAAGAAAGCAAGTAATAAAATTGAAAAAACAAAGAAGAAAAAAGGAAAATAAAAGTGAGGAAGAATTCGTTGAAAGTTCTATTGAAACAAGTGAAGTTTTTCCAGACTTCACAAGTGGCGAGATACAAGAAATATGCAATAAAGTTCGATTTATTTAGAAGGGGTTGAAATTTTGATTTAAATCTGTATTCAGAATTGATATTCTACATTTAAAAAAGTTGCATTGTGTTTTATATAAACAATAAAGAGTTTATATTAGGGCGACCACTTTTCTTTGCTTTTTCAGAATTAAAAACATAGCGTACTGAGTGTAGATTCTCCTAGTACTGAGGAGATTATTGCTTTGTATGCATTGATACAAGGTAAAATCTTGGTCATTTTCGCCAATTAAAAACCCTTGATGTTAATTAAAAGTGAAACAAGAAATACTGGTACGTCGTAACAATTTATTATTTTACAATTTTAGTATGTTGTATTGTCACTTGAAAATTTGTCAAATATAAAAACTACGAAAATTTTTAAAGCCAAAATCCCTTTATTATAGCCGTAGAAGATTTGTACAGCAAACCTTCGTAAGCTGTGTACTTTGTCAAAACTCACGTCTCAATTATAAAATGTTATTTACCTTGAAAGACTTTCTTCCAAAGTAATAAACTTCCTACTACTGTTGTACCGGGAATCAAAAATGTGACGTCAGGTGAATGAGTGTCCTGCCACCTCCATCATTATATCTGTAACCAATCAGCGTACGAAAAAGCCCTTCACATTTTGCCGTTTGGCCAACCCTTAGAGTTCGTTTTTCAGTTCTGCGACTCCAAAAATTCAGAAATCTTGTAACCGTCAAACAGAAAACCTGATAGGGTCGACCTCAGGCTATATTCAATCATTTTTGAAAACGAAACAGTCAAATATAGAATAAATTGTTCAACATTTGACTCATGTGTTTGGATAAATCGCTTGTGTGTTTAAAATATATTAATATTTAAACTTACTTCCTCGGTTCAATTATCCTATATTGCAATAATAGCATAGACAATATAAATATAATGAACAAGTCTCATAATTGTGTTTACTCATTTTGTTACAGATGTGCCAGCCGTTCGATTCTGCAGGATTCATTGTACAGCCTGTGATATTCATATCGGATCTGCACCCTCACAAATTACCAATATGTTCGAACATCCAAAGTTAAGAACCCTTTTGTGTTTAAAGTGTTATGAGTTTTACGGAGACGGTGATTTCGAACAAGGTGACTTTCGTTAATTTAGAAAATGTAAAAAAGGTTTGCAGTTTTTCAAGGTAGAATTTCAATTGCAGGAGACGATCAGACGGACATGTTTTGCAGATGGTGTGC
Organism: Belonocnema kinseyi; assembly: GCF_010883055.1. Lineage (NCBI taxonomy): Eukaryota > Metazoa > Arthropoda > Insecta > Hymenoptera > Cynipidae > Belonocnema > Belonocnema kinseyi. Next base: position 45,368,438 of record NC_046659.1, on the reverse strand, counting down.
CAACGGCGGCAATTTATATTGTTGCTCTCTTTGCAGTAACACATTCTGTGCGAAGTGCATCAAAAGGAATTTTGATGCTGTAGTAGCAAAGAAAATAGAGGCGGATGAAAACTGGAAGTGTTTCGTTTGCGATGAAACTGACCTTTATCCAGCAAGATCACTCTGCCGGGCAATAATCCAGCATGTTCAAACTGTATCTAGGTAAGTCGATAACGCAGGATCACAAAAAATATATCAGCAGTATCCGGAATAAGAGTATGTATTCCCGGTAGATTTTTTGTCGCTTAATCCGTAACAAAAATCTTTCTATCGCTTCAAATTTTCGAGAAAATTGAGGTTTCATTTATTTTCTTTTAAACAACGTAGTGTCTTTTCCTTACGCGCACTCGCTTACAACTCACCACGCTGGCGCGTTGTTATGAGCCATAGCGCGTATAGGAAAAACTTGTCACCGCTTAAGATAGGTAAGGGATATTTTTTTCTAATACAATCATCTTAAAGTCCAAGGTTCAAAGTTTGGTTTGAGCTCTATAAGTAGTCTCTATAACGTCAGGTTCGCAACCTACGTTGTTTAAAAAAATAACTAAAAACTCTTCTTGAAAACTTGAGGCGGTAAAAAATGTCGGATTCAGTGACAAAAAATGTACGAAGAACACATACTTTTAGTCCGGGCCCTGTTATAATTTTGGTTGTGGTCCTGTGTGATTAAGGTTTCTGGTTAATTAATGCGGTAAGAAATTCTGTTTAATAAATACAAAATTTTCAATAAAATGGTTAATAAACTTGAAAGTAGGGGGTCAATAATATCGTTTGGGCCAAGTAAAGCTAACGTTTCCCTTTCGTATGAGTTTAGTTTTTGATTACCTTGACAGGAAAAATAGTAAGGTAGAAATAGTAAAATTTTGAGATGTAAATTAATTCGGTTCAGATAATTCTCCATGTGATTGGTACTTCCGAGGTGCGAAATTATCACTGTTTCGTAATCTCAAAGCCAGATATTTGTAATCCTTGGGTCGCTCCGTGTCTTCAAGACATACGAGGATTTCGCCGCACAGTGGTCTGAAATAGGAATTTACTGTTCATAATCGCCCACAGGTCGTATTTCTTAACCGATTTAAAAGTTTTTTTTTAGAAATGCACAGCAATTAATTTTTAAGAGAATTGTGGTTTGCTTTTTTTAAATTTTGTTCACAGCAATAATATATAAACAAATACAGTGACAGAATTGAGCTGAATTGATTTTTCTGAACAAAAGAGATTCACAATTGTCTTTAAATCCATTTATATACTTTAAGCTCTATCAAACATAAACAGTATAGATTGTTTATAACAATTTAGTTACAGAAGTCTCCTAATCGGCCGTTTCCTCGTAGAAAAAAAGGTTTTTTTCTTCAATAATTATTAGAGTCACATTTATTGCGGCGACTAACCAACGAAATTAAATAAAGAATGATTTATATGATTGTTATAAACAATTTTTTAAACAAAACTATGATTTATTGTTTTTACATGCAAAAAGGACGGTTTTCCACTGAAATTATCCGACAATAAACTAACAGTGATTCCAAAATTGTATATGGGACATTAAATAATAATTTGCGTAATTGTTAATAACGATTTCTGTAGCAAACTGTTCATAGCAATAACGCTGTACTTGCGTCTTTAGAAGTCACCTATCTTTTATTTGTTTTATGCAATTTCCTGAAAAATAAATGAGGAACAAGTGAAAATAAGGTGCAATAACGCTGTACTTGCGTATTCAGAAGTCACGTATCTTTCATTTGTTTTGTACGTAACTTCATGAAAAACAAATGAAGAATAAGTGACTCTCAACCAGTGTCTCCAGAACGTGGGATTTTTCGGCCACCACCACTCTCCCATCTGGGAGCGACAAATTCAAACGTAGCGTGTCCGTGAGTTGGCTCTGCTACATGTTGCGTAGGCCAGCCTCCTGTAGAGCCGAAAATGCACGAGCCCGAGCCCCCCCCCCCCCCCCCCCCCCCCCCCCCCCCCCCCCACCTGATTTCACAATTCGTTTTCGGTGGCTAACTGACTATTTGGAGGAGTTTTTAAGTAAACTGAATTTCGCAGGGTGTCAAGAGAATGAAAGTTCTGGCAATTTTGCTATGTTCTATAATTTTAGAAAAAAAGAAGCAAATTAATTCTTATCAAGCCTTCTTGCGCAATTTTGTTGTACATTTTTTTCTTAAATTTATTTTGTTTTAAAAAATATTCTTTCAAATTAGCGTAAGTTTAAGAGATATTCAGGAATTTTGAAACGATTAGAAAATAATTAAAATTTGTAAGGATTTTTTAAGGTTTCATGAAATGAAAAATATTCTTTTAGGTTTCTACGAACAATTAATATAATTTTTTATTTTGAAAAATTGATTTAAAAAAATTCCAATACAGTTCTAACTATGTTTAAAATGACCAATAAAGAATCTGAAGATTTTAAGTAATCTTTTTCATTTTGACAAATTTCAAAGAAAATCAGGAAAAATTTAAATAATTTTTAATGATTAGAAAGCTTAGAAGGTCCGACAAGATTAGAAATAGAACTTTTTCAAGATTGGTAGGATAATTTGTAATGACTTTTTCTTTAGAAAACGTACTTTATGAGAATATTAAAAAAGGATTTAATCATGTGAAAGGATTTCCTAAAATTTAAAAGAAGACTGTAGAAGATTTAAAAGCAAAATGTTTCAATGTGGTAAGATTATAATAAATAGATCAAAATCGAGTAAATGCAAGAAATATTAAGAAGATCTGAAGAGATTCAAATCGAATTTTAAACTTAAATTCTGTTAGAAAATTAGATTTTTACAGAATTCAAACATAAACTTTAGAAACTTTACAGGAATTCCGAAAGGTTTCAAGGAGGTAAAACTATTTTTCTTATAATTCCTGGGAAAAATTTAAAAGATTATGAGTCAATTTTTTCACATCTTGAATGAAGGAACATAATTCTTATTAGGCCTTCTTGTGCAATTTTGTTGCACAATCTTTCAAATTATATGTTGCTTTAAAAATCTACTTTCAAATTTGAGAATGTTTAAGAGATATTCAGAAATTTTGAAAGGATTCAAATAAAATTAAAACTTGTAAAGTTTTTTCAAGAATTTTGTAAGTTTTCACGAAAATGATAAAATTATTTTAGGTTCCTAAAAATAATTAAAATAATTTTTTATTTCGAAAAATTAATTTTAGGAGATTATTTTAAAGCATTTCAAAACATTCAAAAATACGTCAAAAATGGTCAAAGTATCTGAAAAATATTAAAGGCAATGTTTTTTTAATTTTACAGGATAAAAAAAAATTCAGGAAAAATTTGAATAATTTTTAAAGATTAGAAAAAAAATATATTATTTTCCTAAGTAACGTGTGAAAATTTTTAATAATTTTTTTTTTTTTGTAAAATGTCTTTAAAAGAAAATTAAAGAAGAGTTTTAAACACATCAAAAAATTTCCCAAAAATTTCGAAAAATAGTGTAAAAGGTTTTAAAATCAACATTTTTTAATTCGATAGCATTACAAATTTTTTAAAAGTGCAAATAATCGAATAAATTCAATAAATATTGAGTAGAATTTTGAGATTAAAAAAGAACTTGAAGTTCAGTGGAGTTTTAGAAACGTAGGATAAACTGTTTTAAAAAACTGAAAACCCAGTCTTTAAGATCAGTCTTTAAAATTAAAACTCGAATGATTTTTTTAAATTTACTTTCAGCACATTTCTTCTCAAGCAGAATCCCCGATTTTAATCGCAAGAGGTTCAATTATTTCCAGTCAGAATAAGTAATTACATAAATTTTGAAAATTCAAAAAAGATAAATTGGAATAAGTTCAATGAGATTAAAAAAAAGTTAATTTTAATTACACATAAAATTTGTTGAATTATTTCTAAAAATTTGGAAACATTAAAAATTGTAGTATTTAAATACACTTAACATTTAAGACTTTTATGTTAAAATTTGATAAGATATAATGGATATGTATGTAAAATGAAAAAATAATAATAAAAGTCGATAAACGAAGGACTTTCAGATAATAAAAGATAATGATAGAAACTCCTTGGGAAAAAATGTAAATAATTGTTTTGGAATTAATTCTAACAGAAAATGGAAAAAAGATTACTAATCATTTTTTATTATTTCCTAAAATATCTAAAAAGTACGTAAAACACTTTGAAGCAAAATGTTGTAATTTGTGCATATTACTTAACTTTAGAAAAATTAAGGAACATAATTCTTTCATATTTGAGTAATTTTAACAGATATTCAAAAAATTGATACGATTCGAAATTAATTAAAACTTGTGAAGATTTTTAAAGGAATAATTATCATAGTTTTTTATTTCCAACAATTAATTTGAAAAGATTATTTTTAGACATTTCAAAACATTGCAAAAGATTTCAAATATTCTCAAAGCATCTGAAAAACATTAAAGTTTTTTTTTTAATTTTGCAGAATTAAAAAAAAAATCAGGAAAAATTTGAATACTTTTTAAAGATTGGAGATTGGGAGGTCTGATAAGATTTTAAAAACAGAATTATTTTTCAAATAATCGTGTGAAAGTTTTAAATAATTTTTTTTTTAAAAAGTGTACTTTAAAAAAACTTCAAGCAGATTTTTAAACACATCAATCGATTTCCTAAAATTTAAAAGAAGAGTGTAGAAGAGTTTAAAGCAAAATGCTTCAATTTGATAAGATTTAAAAGTTAAAAAAAGTAAATAATCAAGTGAATTCAGGAAGTATTTAGTAGACTTGATGATATTCAAAAAAATTTAAACTTTAGAAGTGTTTTAGAAACGCAAAATAAACTTTAGGAACTTTAAAAGAATCTCGAAAGGTTCCAGGAGAATAAACATATTTTCTTAAAATGCTTGGGAAAATTTAGAAGATTATAAGGAATTTTTTTATACATTTTAAATGATTTTTTTAATTTTTGATAAAAACTCGAGAGAGTTACCAATATCTTGAAGAATTCAAAACGTTTTAAAGAGATAAGAAATTTTCCTAATATTTTTTAAAATCTTATAAAATAAAAATTCAATGTCTTTAAAATCTCCTCGGATCTTTCCTGACACATCTGATATATTCGAAAATCTTTTTTTTTTAATTTTCTTAAAAATCTTACAATTATTATTTACATCTAAATTTATAAACAAACTAATAATACTTATTTTATTGTATATGAAATCTTTACAAAATCTTTAATGCCTTAAAATACATATCTCAAAATTACAAAATATAGCTTTTAGAATTTTATTTTAATTGTAAAAAAATTGTAATTGGAAATTGATTGTAAATAATTGTCAAATAAATCCAAGAAAATTTATGTTATGAAGAAATATTTCATGATTGTAAAAAGAGAAAAAAAAATAAAGGTAAGTTTTTCTAGCATTTTAATAACTAATAAACATATTTTTAGATTATTTTTCCTTGATTCTGGCCGAGGGTCAAACATGGTACAAAAAACCGTCGTGAAATTTCAAATAAAAACTGTACTCTCTACATTAATTTTTTTAATTAAAAATAATAATACTTTTATAAATATTGCCAAAATTTATTTATATATGATACACATTGATTTTTATTGGAAAAATTCATGTATTAATTGGTGTTTTTTAAATTTTACGATATTTGTGTACGATGTTTGACCTTAGGGAATAGATTTCAGGAATAAAATTGTAAAAATATCTCCATTAGTTAGTAAAATTCTATGAAGAATCGCCTTTCAAATTATAGTTGAAATTGAAGAAATAGATATTTCTCTTATCGTTTTTCAGCATATGATTTCTCACTAAACGTAAAGTTGATTAAAATACACTTAAAAAATAAATATAAGAAAGTTCGGAAATGCATGCAGTTTTCTGTTCAAAAAACCCCACACATTTTTTAATGAAATTCCTTTCCTCAGACATTTAAAGGAAAATTTGACAACATTTTTGTCAAATGATTAGTCTTTTGAATGAGGTCAAGTTAATAACTTTTTGTCTTTTTCTCTTAAAATCCTCACAATTGTGATTATAGCCTAAAATAGCATGAAAAGAGATGTATCCAAAAAGAACCTAGAGGATGTTAAATTTTTTATTTTATTGGATTAAAAAAAATATTAGAAAAATTCGAGTCTTTTTAAAAGATGTTTAGGACATTTAGAAGTTTGGAAGATATCAACGAATAATTGAGAAATTTTGAGAAATTTTTTCAAGTTTTTAAATATTTCTAATACGTTTAAAACAAAATAAATTCCAAACAAATATTTTTAACTTGCTACATTTTTCTGAAAATTTTAAAAAAGCATTCAAGATGTAAAAAACCTGAATTATATTGTGAATCACTTTTGTTCAGAAAAAATCAATTCAGCTATGAGAAAAACTCGTTTATAAAGAATTTGTGTATAGAAATGTTTATAAAAACAATATTTGTTAACTCATGCTAATTTTTTTGTTACAAATTATGACTCTTATGAAAAATATTAGCAACTAGCGTGAAATAAACGATTTTTTCTATGATAAAAAAACACCAATAAGAATTTGTTTATAAAAATTGTTTATAATAATTAATTTAAATATTATTAAAATTAATTATGTTCTATGAATGCATGTGCAATAATTCCGTCTGATAGTGAGTTTCTATCTGTATTTTTTCTTGATATAAATATTGACAAAGCTAAAATGGTCAATTTTGTCACTATATTTGTTTATATATTGTTGCTCTGTGAAAAAGATTAAAAATAGCAAACTACAATGCTCTTAAAAATTAATTGCTGAGCATTTCTAAAAAAAACTTTTAAATCCGTTAAGAAATATGACCTGTGGGCGATAATGAACAGTAAATTCCTATTCCAGACCACTGTGCGCCGGCCTGTCTTTGTGATTTCTTCGTTTCTTGTGACCACACATCTCACGGTCGTGAGAGGTGACCAGATCTTTCCGACTCTAAAACGGATGGCCGGTCCTTATTGCTATGAGTTTCTATCTGCGAACTTTCGTCGCAGGCCGGCGTTTCTCGCTCATGGTCCTATTTCCAAATAAAATACAATGAGAAAAATAAAAAACATCAAAATGTAAACATTTTTCAAGTTCAAAGATGATTCAATTCCAAAACTGATTATTTTTGTAAGTCTAACTATTTTTAGTGTTAATTACATGCATGCAATAATGGATAGAGTGACTTGTAAAATTGCTTATATTAAGTGCATGTGATACTTTGTCGTGTGGTCAATCGGGTACACTTCCCCCAGCTTTTTTTTACAAAAATGCAAATTTAAAAAAAACTGAATTCGGAGATGCTATAAAATATCATAACGGACGTCCACGGACTCTTTTTTGAGGGACAAAAGAAATTTATTGTGCTAAATAAAAATTGTATGCATGCGCATTATTTTCAGGTTACGTCGTTTTTCATCTCTGCCTTTCAGATAATTTGGAATTATTTATGAAATAAGCTTTGTTGGTTGCTTGCAAACAAGGTTAGTTCCGGGAGATTAGTTACTATGTTCATTTGTAGGTCCAACGTTTTCGGCCAAAAATATTGTGTAGTTTGGAAGTAACACTTGGGAGAATTGTAACACACATAACCTCGAAATAGACATGCATGTTGTTAGCAATATCAAAATTTTGTTGAAAAAAAAAAAAAACACAAAAAAAGTGTGCGTGGACGTCCGTTTGCATGTTCGCTATCATTCTCCAGATTTTGAAGACAAAATATTTCTTATCCTAGGAAAAAAGCCGGGGGAATCTAACACTGCAAAAATCGATACGAATTCCTAAGCGCTATGAAAATTAATCATATTTTGCTTAATTAAAACTTTTTTGAATTAACCTACAAAAAAGTGTGTGGGGACGTCCGTTAACATGTTCGTTATCATTTCCCATATTTTTAAGACTAAATATTTATTAGTTTAGAAAAAAGCCGGGGAACCTAGAACTGGTAAAATCGACTATTTTCTAAAGATCACATGTACTTAACAAATAATAATTATTATTTCTTAATATACATAATTTTCAGAGGAAAATCTTATGAATTTAATCAAAAACTTTTTGAATATCGATGCTATAGTATTTTCAGTAGGACCCTTTACTTCCCTTTTCCAGGTAATATCTTCGGGAAGAAAATGTTTCTTGCAGACAAACTGGCCAGCTGTTACTATATAATCTTCCCTATTCATTGCGTTCTATTTGTTGGAGCAGTGCACTTTACTAAATAAATTTTATTTTTAATCAATATTCTAGGTTCACATTGTATAAAATGTTATACAAATATCATTGTTTAAAAAAATTGTGTTTGGGTAGCCTTTCAAAGCGTAGAGCACGTAGAGTTTAATGTAGGACGCGGGAATTTGAGAAAATCCGAGAATTTTAATTTTGATACGAGGAGTGTCTTTTACTTCCTTGTAATTTATATTTTTTATTTTCCCATTTAGCTACGTGCGCTACTTTTTATTACTTAAAATTGGAATTCTTAAGAATTGTTAAAAAATTGAAGAAAGTATTTTTTAAATAAATTATAATATTGCAATCAAACAACTTACGTATGTCGCAACCCACTATGCATTGTATGTATGTTTCTATCATAAGAGATAGATGGTATCATAAGATACCATGAGCCCTCTGCACTTTTGCATCACACTTCTGCCTCTATATCTTGCACTACGCAATTCTCCTGGATATCTCTGTGGCGACACTAATCATCGCGAGCATAAGGTCACTCATATATTTTATATAGATCACCTAAAGATCTATGCTACTGGTGCCAATAACTTCAACTTGCTTTAAATATCGTCAAGGAGTACACATAAGAGATTGGCATGGACTTTGGATTGGACAAATGTGGCAAGATTAATCTGGAGAGAGGCAAGATTACTGACATTCCCGAGGACCCTAAGCTTGTGGATACAAGTGTTGTTTACAAAGATGCATTCAAGACATAACATCAATTAAGGTGTCTCTCCGAAGCAGATACAAACATTTTCTTTGACAGATTTTGTATTCAAATCTCTCTTGCCGTCCCGGTTCTACTTTACTCGTTTGGGGTGGTTCAATGGATAAAGAACGAGCTTACGGTTCCTAATGTCGCCATGCGTAAGATCATGCATATGCATTAGACCATGCATATCAGTTCGACTGTTCTACGTACAACTTACATCGATGCAAATAGCAGAGATCCTCCTAAAAATTTGCAGGAAACACGAGATAACATACTGAGCCGCATACCAGGCGGCCGAAACCCGTGACCTACATTGTGACATTGGAAGTGCATTACTGCATCTGCGTCACTTCTAAAAGCCGCAGTAAAGAAATCAGAGGCAAAAAACATGCACGGAAACCTTCTATACATGTAGAAGATCAGTCTTTGCCAAAAGAACCAACTTTTGTTTTTCTTAGATCATCAGGGCTTAATTCGGGTACAAAGGGTTTCATTTTCGCATGTCAGGACGGTGTCATTTTCACCTCAGTGTACAGTGACCGCATTGTATATCAAGAAGTTCCCAGCGATAGGTGCAGAGCGTGTCGACACATGCTGATTACCTAGTACACATACTATCTGGGTATCCCACCCACGCAGGAACTACATATCTCTACTGATAGAATGCGGCCCTAATAGTGCTTTACTACCATCTTTGTCGCTCTTACGATGCAGGACGCGACCCTGCCCTACCGAACGCTCCGAGTGAGATAGCGTCAATTTTCCGAAACGGGAAGTGCTACATTTTCTGGAACTACAATTTTTGGACAGCAGTTTTCATTGCACAATCTAGGCGTGATATTGTTCTCCCAGACTTTGAGAAAGTATATTCGTGATCGAATTCTCGGTTTGGGCTGACTATAACGTCACTGCCAAGTAGAGGGAAAAGGAGTAAAGGTATCAAGATCTTAAAAGGGAGCTGCAACGGCTGTATCCAAAATATTAGGTTATAGTTATTTCCTTGTGATCGGTGCTCTCGGAGGGGCGAAAATATCGCTAGTTCGTAACCCTAAACCCATAGCCGCGTGAGAAAAATATACCAAGGCACTTGCGAGATGGATTCAGAAAGCTGCTATCTTTGGGTCGCTTCATTTCCTCAAGACGCATAAGGGTTTCGCCGGTCTGTCGTTGTGTTTTCGTCGTGCCCTACGGCCACCTACCTATCTCGCGGTCGTTAGGCGTGGCCATACGTGACTGACCGTGGTTGTACTGAGAGCCGCACAGTAGGGCAAAAAAAGTTTACGTCGACAAATCAATTGTGAGCCTACGCTATTCATCCGTTTTAAATTTTTATTTGAATAAATGCTTTTTAAATTTCAAAAAGATTTGAGTGATTCGATTTTTTCAAATGGTTTAAAAATGTTTTATTTAACAATGAAGTGAAGAAATTTGTTAAACTTTTTCCTTGTATTATTTTCTTGACCCCTTTTTAATTCTTTATTTTACACTTCCGGAGCCTCTTCAGATAATTGACTAATTGGTATTGCAAAAGAATCAATGGTGTTTGCTCCATAAATCAGAATATTATGAACTGATTGTGGAATAAAAAACAGGTAATATTATTTTACAGACATATTGCAGTCTCGGTAGCAAACTTATGAAAGCGTTAACGGTGAATCGCTTTCTCGCTAGCTAAAATTTGCAAAATGATGTGAAAGTTTTTGAGTAACTGATTGTTCAAACCAGTTAATTTGGATATTGTGTCGTAATTCTTAAAGAATTTTCTGACCATGTTTCCTTCGTTTGTAGAACCACTTCCCTGTTTCACGGCATCCAAGATTAATTCTAGCTGAGGGTGAATTTTATTCTGAATTTACACCTTTCTTTCATTCAAAATCTTTGTGTTTATCCAATTAGATATTTTCACTTCAGCCACCAGCTAACTTACTTCATTAAGTGCTGAGGTGAAAACAATGGACCAAATGCATGGGACAAAACTTTATTTTTATAATATCTTCGTAATGAATAATAATGATTGTAATTTTATTATAGTATTAAATAATTCTTAAAAAATTAAAACTATTTTACCAATGCACTTATAGAAAAAATTAGTTTTTACAAAGATATTAGCAAAATAGGGTCAAAATTGACCGAATCCCATCCATTCGCTCCTTTCTTTTCCCTGCAGTATTAAACTAATTGAAGTTAGCTGGTGGTCAAAGTGAAAATATCTAATCTACAGACCCAGAGATTAAATGGTAAATAATACGCAATACTACCAATAAGATCTGAATACTACGTGAGTTTATTGGACTGAGAAACTATGGAAGTTGTCAATCAGAAAAAAGACACAAATTGCATTTGCTTACAACAATTGTTTAAATAATAAATAATTTTTGTCAATTTGAAAGTATCATAGCAAAGAGTCATCGAAAAGACATCCTTAGTTGATTCCATAAACAAAAATTGAGCCTATTCATTGAAATATCGCCAAACTGAATTTTTTAAATAAAAATTGTATAAAAAAAATATAAATTGTATAAAAAAGATTCATTTGCAACTTAAAAAGATGCATTTTTAATTAAGAAAGAGCAAGTTTTCAAAAAAGCAGTTAAATTTTTATTTAAATACCTCAATTTGTTACCGTAGAGTTGAATTTTCAAACAAAAAAATTATTTTTCTACCAAAAAAAGACGAATGTTCCAAAAAATACATGAATTTCCAACCAAAAAGTTGAATTTTCAACTAAATGGTTAAATTTTGATTTGCAAAATTAATTTTCGAGCCACGTGGTGTTATATTCAGGTGTAAAAAATAATAATATAACGCATAGCTTACTCCTTTTTTGAAATAGAGTGCGGAGTCCTAAATTCGATTCCTGCGAACCGAACCGAGTGTCCCTTCCCCAAGTCCTTTTGTTTGTTTACATCAGTTAACGAGTCAAGGGAAGAAAATTCTGGCCGCAATCACGTGCTTGGTTGCTTCCACTCATAATTTTTTGTGTTTTTTTTTTCGTTTTACAAGAAATAGAAAAAAAAACGTAACACCCTGCTGGGGGGGGGGGGGGGGGGCGACGATAATGTCACGGTGGACCACATGGGGATGTGACGTGCTTCGCCAAACAAATCTTTTCAAATTAATGGGGTTAGCCACCACTAAAACTTTTTATTGTGTGTCTGATAATGTATACTTTCTATACACAAAAAAATGGGAAATTACTTTTATAACGAAGAAAGTCATATAGAGTCCATCATACATGATTTAAAAAATAACGCGGGAATAAACCACCCCTGCATATTTTTAAATGTGCTAAAAGTTGCTTAATTCATAGCAGAAAAATAGAAAAAAAAGATTGTTTGCACTTGAGACAAAAATAACGGTTTTTTTTTTACAACAACAAAAATAATAGCAATGTGGGCAATATAATCGGAACAGTGTTGCACATAATTTTTCCAAACTCTAAACCCAAATACATCTAGAGATTGAACTTTTCCTGTTGTTCCTGTTGGAGTAATATTATAATTTACATTCAAAATCACTTCTTTTTTTGCAAGATAAAATTGCGTACAAAATCTACAATAATAGAATAGCTGACAATGAATAATGACTCCTATATGTAAAAATATGAAGTAAAGATGATAATATATAGTTACAACAGATCGCATACCTGAAAATTAAACAAACTTTGAAAATAATGCGCACAAGATTTAATTATAAAGGTTGATAATGTGAAACCATTTAGGGGTATTTACCCTCTTCAATGCTCCTTTTTTCTTAAAAATACATAAATACATTCATCCTCTTTTTTGTATGCAACACGTACTTTCTGCGCACTTTTTTGCTCGATTTTACTTATTTTACAATTATATATATGGGTGGAGGGTGGGGGGGGGGTACCCCCGCGTAATTTTTGTATTCATCTTGGATGGATTCTATTATACTTCCTTCGTTACAAAACTTTTTTCCAATTATTTTTGCGTATGAAAAGTACATATTATCATAGAAAACAAATAAAAAGTATTTAGGGGTAGCTACCCGCATTAATAAAAAAAAGTTTATTTTCATCTGAATTGCAAAATATATATTTTTATATTGTTTTCCAATGAATTTAGCAATTTTCATCACATTTGAAAAAAAGTAGGGGTGGTGAACCCCTGCGTAATTTTGTTGTTCATGTTGGATGAACTCTATTTTACTTCCTTCGTTATAAAACTAACATCGCAGTTTCTTGTGTATGGAAAGTATATATTATTATAGAAAAAAAAATAAAAAAGGTTTAGGGGTATCTACCCCTATTAATTAAAAAACAATGTTTGTCGTTACACTACTTTATTTTTGTCTCAAGTGAAAAATATATATTTTTAAATTTTCTCCTACGAATTTAGCAATTTTCAGCACAACTTTAAATATATTTAGGGGTGGTTTACTCCCTTCCTTTGTTTTTTGAGAAAAATTACGTTATTCATCTTTCATCACAAGGAAACTTTTCCGGTAAATTCGATAGAAATCAAATTGGTTTTTATACACAAAACTGTACAATCGACACTTAAGACCCCAATTTTTGAGGGGCTGTTTCATCCCCCTTAAAGTGTTTTCGCAGATAAAAAAATACGTTTTGCTTAGTTTTTCGATTACTACAAAATATATCAGGAAAAATCAAATCGGTGAGGGACACCGATAGGAAGTTCAACTGCTTGGTCATTTTTAGTTTTAAGTATTTGGTTGAAAACTTATTTAAGTTGTGGAAAACGTGTCTGTTTTGTTAGAAAATTAATATTGTTTGTTAAAAAATGCAAATTTTTAGTTGAAAACGAATCTGTTTTAGTTGAGGATTGAATTATTTGTTTGAAAATTCGTCTTTTAGATTCAGTTCAACTGTTTTTTATTTATAGAATAAAAGAGTGTAAAATAGGCTTTCGAAACCTCTCATGAAAAATTCAAATAGCTAAAATAGAAAGGAAGTTGCAGGCTTTTAAAAATACCTGTGCAGGCACAACTTCTTACTAGAGCACAAGAAAGGTTGTGCTAGGCGGCTCAATGCATGTACAATTTTGTGCAATAAAGAAAAATTCCAAAAACGTAAACGTTAAAAAAACCATAAACCAAAAAAATGTATTATTTTTACAAATTTTGAAAAACTAAAACTTCTGAAAAGTTGTGCTCGACAAATGCAGTCCTTATTCTCTTCAACAAAATTACGTGAGATCAACCGTGCTCATATTAAAACCCAAAGTGTACCTAAAATTAAAAAAAAATCCAAAAATAACTAAATTTCGAAAAACTAAAACTTGTGCTTCAATTGTGCTCGACAAATGCATTCTTTATTCCCTCCAACAAAATTACGTGAGATCAACCGTGCTCATATTAAAACTCAAAATGTACCTAAAACTAAAAAAACATAAAGATACAAAAATAACTAAATTTCGAAAAACTCAAACTGGTGCTGAGTTGCACTCGACAAATGCAGTCTTTATTCCCTCTAACAAAATTACGTGAGATGAACCGTTATGATATGAAAACTTGTTGGATTTTTAGTTTTTTGGGTTTTAGGTACATTTTGAGTTTTATATGAGCACGGTTGATCTCACGTAATTTTTTATTTAGAGGGAATCAAGACTGCATTTGTCGAGCACAACTCAGCACAAGTTTTATTTTTTCGAAATTTGACTATTTTGATTTATTTCATGTTTTTTTAGTTTACATTTTGAGTTTTCATATGAGAACTGTTGTTCTCACGTAATTTTGTTACAGGTTTAACATAACAGTCTAGGTATTCTTAAATCCAGATTTTTATGAAACCTTTAAACGTAAATATAAGGTGACTTAGGAGTAGTCACAAAATACACTTTTGTTGGCCATTAGACTTAGTTTTCAACCATTTATTTCTAAGAACTTAAAGTAAAACGGCTTCTTCACTTTAAAAACGTAACTTTTATAATGAATACTTCTAACAGTTTAGGAATCGTTTCTTGTTGCGAGAATGATCCCTCTCAGACTTCGGCAGTACTCAAACTGGCTACCGGTCACACACACACATTCACACGCGCGCGCGCGCGCGCGCGTTAAATTTCAGCGTGCATGTTTATTGTACTCGCAGTTTTCACGCATTCTTACATACCTCTAACATACCGCCCGCTTCGTGCTGATCATTTAGCACTTATTCACAATAATTAGTTATCACAATAATTAGTAAGCTATCACTGAGTCTGTGAGCCGCCCGCGGTCGAAGAAATCTAACATGCACTAACTTATTGCAAGAACATTCTTTATAGACTTCATATACACATCTTCGTTGTATTTGTCATTTCCACAATAATAGTTACAATTGTATAAGTGAAAAACAAGTAAAATACGTAAAAAAATAATAATTGCAAAAATAGTTTCATAGGAAAGATCTTGTAAGAGACTTAAGTGTTTGGACTATCAGTCAACTCAGCAGCCCAGACCGCGCTGACAAGCAGTAAACAAAGTTTTGAAATTGGTCGATCGAATTCCAAAGTGGCAGTTTTAACGCGAACGGTACGAATTAGACCGTATTTACCTGGGTAGCATTAAAGTATGCGACCCATTTGCCATTTAGAAGGAGGAAGTGCATCATGCCTGATGAGAACCATTTCGCCCGTTTTAATATTAGGATCCTATTGTTTCCATTTGTAGCGTTGCTGTAAAGCATGCAAAAATTGTACGTTCCACCGTCGCTAGAAAACTTTAGTTATACGCTGAACGATTTGCCATTTTTTCAGTCTATTTTCGGGTATGAATTCTACAGCAGGCTCTGGAGGACTTGTGAGTAGAGCTCCTATCAAAAAATGCCCTGGAGTGAGATAAGAGAAATCATTGGGATCTTCAAAGTGTGGTCTAATAGGGCTGGAGTTAAGGCACGTTTCGACATGAGATAAAGTGGTAGAGAACTCTTCAAATCTTAAAGTATATGATTCAACACATCTACGTAAATGGTGTTTTAGACTTTTCACCCCTGCTTCCCAAACACCACCAAAGTTAGGGGCGGCGGGTGAAATAAAATGCCACGTAGTTCCCTCGACCGATAAAAGCTTAACAAGATTCTGGTCTCGACGTAATTTAGCCGCGTTTTCTTTTAATTCTCGATCAGCACCTTGAAAGGTGGTACCATTATCTAAGATGAGCAGGCATTCCTCTACGCGCGATGAAACGCTTGTAGGCCGATAAGAACCCCTGAGAAGTATAGTCTGATACTAGCTCCAGATGAATAGCTATGGTTACGCAACAAACACGAAGATCTATGTAACCTTTGTAACTCCTTTGCCCTCTACCTGGAGCAAAGCGAATCTGAAAGGAACCGGTTTAGTCCACACCAGAGTGTGTGAATGGTCTACCATTCACAGTGCGAAAATCAGGTAAGCTACCCATTAATTGTTGAACAATCGTAGCTCCCTGACGTACGCAAATGACACAATGATGTATGAGAACTTTTACCAAATTTCTACCTCTGATAACCCAAAATCCTTGACGTAGAGTGTACAAAGTGAGCTGAATGCCACCATGTATTGATCGCAAGTGCGCATGTCGAGCAATAAGTACTGAAATTTGATGATTACCAGGTAGCATTACTGGATTTCTCTCATCATAACCAATTGGAACTCGATGGAGGCGACCTCCTAGTCGCAGAATACCGGAACCATTTAGAAATGTATTCAACGTTTTTAAAGGAGAACTTTTGTAGATTGATTCACCTGATTTTAAATTTCTAATTTCTGGAGCAAAGGCAGTATTTTGTACCTGCAAAATTCACCACTTACGGGCTTCATTAATCTCTACTGATGAAAGAAAAGGCAAATCGTAGGCAATAAGCCGTAACTTTAACTAATCTTAGTCAAGACTCAAATCCATTAGCCAGATTAGACTGTAGAGTTTTCTCCTCCATGGTATGGTGGGCGTCGTTATCCTTTGAAGAGGGCTTATGTTCTAGGTCTACTATAGCTGGTGAAGGTGGATGTGAATTCGGTCAACTTGTGGAGTGAAGTGACAACCAACAGGGCGCTTTCCACCATAATTGGTAATTTAAAGCTTGTGTCGGAAGAAGATCTCTTGAGGAGCAGTCTGCTGGGTTATTCCCAGTTGGAACATGTCGCCACTTGGCATATGGCACAAATTTGTGAATATGTGCAACTCTATTAGAGATAAAAGTGGGCCACGCTGAGGGATGCTTGCTGATCCAGGCCAAGACTACCGTGGAATCGGTATTACAATGCAAGGGAATATTTTCAAAGTTTATTGTCCTAATAAAAAAATATAATGCTTTAGCTAATAACTTTGTCCCACATAATTCTAATCTTGATATGCTCACCGTAACAATTGGAGCGACTTTTGTTTTGGAATATAACAAGGCTACTTGTTTACCTTCATCTTCTTGAAGAATGCGAAGATAAATAACAGCGGAATACGCTCTCGCTGAAGCGTCTGCGAATCCGTGAAGCTCGTATCCCAAACTAGATCGCAATAGTCCAGTCCATCTGGGAATTAATATCTGCTCGAGTTTTGGAAGCTCACTGTAATAGGCATTTCAATGATTGAGCAATTCCTCGGGAAGAGGATCATCTCAATACAATTTACGAATCCACAATTCCTGCATTGATCTTTTAGCTACTATTATTACAGGAGACAACTATCCAAGTGGATCGTGTAGTTTGGCGATAACCGAGAAAATTTTTCTTTTAATGGACTGTTCGATAGGGTGAGTCTCCACTCGAATTTTAAAATTATCCTAAACTGGATCCCACCGCAAGTCTAACACTTTTAATTGAATGGCTTCCTCGGAAAGAATATGAAAAGCCCTTTCATGATTACTTTGAGGACACTCAGATAAAGTTTGTTCTTTATTGGAGGCCCATTTTCTTAGATGGAAGCCTCCTCTCTCCATAAACTGTGTAACCTATCGTCTTAACTCTTTAGTTTGCTCAACGTCATCTGCTCCGAATAAAACATCCACATAGAGATTATTTTCAAGAATAGGTTTGGCTAGAGGAAAATCAACTCCCGCGTCTTTTGCAAACTGTTTGATGCCTACTGGCCAGATAAGGAGCACATGCAATGCCATAGGTGACCGTAGTTAATGGCCAGACTTGAAGTTCACCTTTTTGAGAGTATTTTAAAATACTGTGATAATCATAGTTTCTTGGATCTACCCTAATCTAACGAAACATCTTTTCTACGTCAGCTAAAAAAACTAATGAGTGTTTTCGCCATCTCAAAATGATGGAGACCAAATCAGTTAATAATTTAGGCCCAATATGCAAGTGAGAATTCAAATAAGTACCATTAAACGTAAGACTGGAAGCATTGAAAATCACGCGCAAATGTGTAGTGGAACTACTTTCTCTTAGAATAAGGTGATGAGGAAGATATACAGTTTGAGAAGCATCGGAACCTTTACAATTTGGCGACAATTTCATATGCTTCAGTTCCTGGTATTCACTTAAAAAATCAGTATTCTTTGAAAAGTTCAGGTTTATTTTTAATCGAGCCTGACGCTTTTGTAATATTAATTTAGCCTTTTCAAAAGAATTGCCTATTTCTATCGGCGGACCATTGTTAAATGGTAATCGAACCATATACTTCCCTGATGGCAAGCGTTTATGAGTGGTTATGAAATGCTCTTCACAGAGTACATCGTTCTTCTGTTAAGGGCATGTGATACGATATGATATCATACGATATGATATGTTTCCCATGCTTTTTTTTCCACAAGAATGAAAATTTGTAAAAACTGAATTCGGAGATGCTATAAAATATCATAACGGACGTCTCCGGACTCTTTTTTGAGAGATAATAACAAAAAAAACTTATTGTGCTAAATAAAAATTTTATGCATGTGCATTATTTTAAGGTTACGTCGTTTTTTATCTCTGCCTTTCCGATAATCTGGAAATTATTTATGAAATAAACTTTTTTGATTGCCTGCAAACAAGGTTAGTTCCAGGAAATTAGTTACTATGTTTATTTGTGAGTCCAAAGTTTTCGTCCAAAAATAATTTTTAAAAAATATTGTGTAGTTTGGAAGTAACGCTCGGTTGAATTGTAACACACATAACCTCGAAATATACATGCACGTTGTTAGTAATTTCAAAATTTTTTGATAAAAAAACGCAAAAAAGTGTGCGGGGACGTCCGTTAGCATGTTTGCTATCATTTCCTAAATTTTAAAGGCAAAATATTTCTTATCCTAGGAAAAAAGCCGGGGGAATCTAACACTGAAAAAGTCGATACTATTTCTTAAGTGCTATGCAAATTAATCACATTTTGCTAAATTAAAACTTTTTAAAATTAACTACAAAATAGTGTGTGGGGACGTCCGTTAGCATGTTTGCTATCATTTCCCAAATTTTTAAGACGAAATATTTATTATTTTAGATTCTATTTTCCAAAAACGAGATAAATCCTTTTGAAGTGCTTCAGTCGTAATACTGAAATGAACGGAGGTAGAACTAAGCTCCGAAATTTGAGGTACTGGGCCAGACAGAATCCAACTAAAGATGCTATTTTGGGCGGACAAAGTTCCTAATGTATCCTGGTTTAGGCCAGGCAACAAGCACGATCCAAATTTGTCGGCTCCTAAAATATCATCAATATCTGATAACCCAAAGGAATCAGGATCAGCTAAATACAGCTGCTTTAATCCTTGAAGAATAAAATTTCTTGAAAATTCTGGTGGGGAATAAGAACTGAGATTTTGTAAAACGAGAGCCACTTGAGAATTGACTGAAAAAGAATCCGTAGAATTGGTCGATGGATCAATGACTGTTGAGTTTCCGGATAGATCCTTATTTTCGTGATGTAAAAGAGTATTGTGCTTGAGACGACATTTAGCACAAGTGATTTTGTTGGAACAGTCATACGGTTTATACCCAGGAGTCAAACAATTGAAACACGCATGTTTTTGAAGTACAAACTCTTTTGTTTTATCAACATTCAAAGCTCGAAAATCTTTACACTTAAAAAGAGAGTGATTTTCTTTGAAGAAAATGCATTTAGAGTTTGAAGAGGCAGCATGACTTTTAATTGATTGCGAATGGTTAAGTTTTATTTTTATCCGTTATTCCAGTTTTCGCAAGTTGAATTGCTTCTAAGGTTCTAATTCTTGTGACTAAAAATTCCTCCAAAGTTTCATAGGAAGGGTAATCTTTACTCGATCCAGCTGTGTCTCCCACTCTTTTAAGGACGCTACATTGAAATGAGCAACAATCAAAGACCTTTTATTGTCATAACGCCTTTTAATATTTTCCCAAGTCGTTTGAAAATTAGCCTCGGTAATTTTAGCATGTTCAAATTTTCTGCCTCTAATTCACGACATTCTGACTATTTTTCTTTTAATAATTCGAGGCGGCCTCGAAAAGTAGTGATTTTTCGCCTAGCTATAGAAATCTTTTTAAAATTGAATTTCGTTCTTAAAATAGCTTGATGTAAATTTGACAGTTCATTACCTAATGTCGTTAAATCATCCGCCATTTTGATAGATTGTTTCGCTTGACACTTAAAGAATAATCAACGTATTTATTTTGTTTAATTCATAGTTTACCTTACAAAAACCTCTGTATAAGGCAAATCAATTTTACGAGTAGGAGGTAATCGAATTTTTATGTAAGGGATCGTCCATATATTACGTAAGACATTTTTCTTTTGTTTATATCGCTGTGTCCTTTTCAACTTGATAAAAATATTATTTTCGTCTTTATTCAAACAACAGAAAAACGTCTTACGTAATATATGGACAATCCCTAATATATATAAATAAAAAACATTCGTTCTCGGACCATTACAAATGACTTAAATAAAGAGTAACATTACAATTTTATAGTTAAAAAAATGTAAAGAAATTACATGAGAAGAAAGACTCACTTAGAAAGATGCTTTAAACAAGAAAGCTTTTTGACTTAACCTCACGCTGTCATTAGATCACCATGGAGATGGACAGCTGGTTTTAGCAGCGATTGTGCCAGCCCTAAAAAATGTAGAGTCCCTTCTGTAAAGTAAAATTTAAACAAAAAGGTGACATGATGAACTTCCTTTAAACTGAGGATCACTCAGCAATAGAACTGTGATAGAACGTAAATCTCCTCAGCGGTTGAACAGGCAGACTTTCTTCGTTGAGAGACACAAAATAATATTTGGCCGATCGATAATTCCAAAAGACAGACAAACATAGTAGGTGTTACAATAGCGATAATTAGCACAATAAGCACTGTGTCATATTCTCGTAGTATCGTTTCGAAAATGTTTACCCGTCTGCGTGAGCATGCTTACTCGCATACGAGAGTATGATAGTTATGTAACCGTATAGGTGGGCCTCATCTACATAAGCACATACCAACACCTGAACAAAACTTAAAACCCCACACGTTACAGTGTCTCTTTTGGACAAAAACTGAAGTACCATTTCCAAAATGTTAATGCCGCACAGTTCAGTGGTACGTAAAGTACGAATTTGGACAGCATTTAGAGTTTGAGATAAATTAATAAGCCCTAGATCTGAGATTTTAATTCAACCGACCCGACACCATGTTGAATTTTTGTACATATTCAAGAAAATTCTTGATTTCTCACTGTTTCCTTTGCATCTTAAATTCACCTTAGATCCCGGAAGAGCCCCAAAATATTTAACATAACCGTCTAGGTATTCTTAAATCCAAATTTTTTCATGAAACCCTTATAATGAATACTTTTAATAGTTTAGGAACCGTTTCTTGTTGCGAGAACGATCCCTCTCAGATCTCGGCAGTACACAAACTGGCTACCGGTCACACTTATCACACATACACACACACGCACACGTTAAATTTCCGCGTACATATTTTTTGTACTCGCAGTTTTGACGCATTCTTAGACACCTCTAACAACAGGGAATAAGGAATGCATTTTTCGAGCACAACTCAGCACAAGTTTTATTTTTTTTGAAATTTGACTATTTTCGCGTATTTTATGTTTTTTGAGTTTACATAATGAGTTTTACAATGAGAACGGTTGATCTAACGTAAGTTTGTTAAAGGGAATAAAGACTGAATTTGTTGAGTACAACTTAGCACAAGTTTTAGTTTTTCGAAATTTTTAAAAATAATAAATGTTTTTGCTTTTTGGTTTTTATTAACGGTTAGGATTTTGGAATTTTTCGTTCCTGTGCAAAATTGTATATACTTTAAGCCGCATAGCACAACCTTTCTTTGTGCTCTAGTAAGAAGTTGCGGTTCTAGCAAAAAAAAAACTTTTTTAAAAAATTGTACACTTAATTTTTAATTTTCCAAAAAACCGTTTGCGGCACAAATGAGCACAATGCTAGCACAATTTAGCACAACTTAAATTTTTTGGAAAAAATAAGTTTGCGGATCTAACTTCTGGGACATTGGTAATTGTGATTTATAAATTTGCCAATTAAGTACTGTTGGGTAGGTGAACATATTCCGAGAATTTAAAGAAAATCTAAGAAGTTGACTTTTAAAGTTGGGGCAGTTGAGAAATAATGCCCCTTATATAGTTTAGTATTTAAAGACAGCGACAGAGTCCTTAAATTTAAATTTAAATGATTGATGTCAGTAAATATTGAAAGTCTGTAAAACATAAATATTTTTCAGAGAAATTTCGAAAGAACGTAAACTCTTACGTAAACTTCTTTAGCTTATTTTGACAGAATTTGCACTTTTCTCTATTGTAATTGTATTAAAACTGTGAGTTTTAATTTACCCAGTTCCCCTTGAAACGCGATAACACTATTTTAGTAAAATAAAATCAAAACACTTGACAAGCCGATATGCTCTCTAGAGACAACATACTCGGAAATGGCGCCCGACTCGTGGTGAAAATTAAATCTTTCGCCGAATCGACTTGCCGCTTAACGAGTTGCGCCTGTGTGCGTGAGAATTCATATGCGTAATAGTCCAAGAGCTAACTACATAAAACAGCCTCGATTCGATGCCCAAGATCAAAGTTCCAAAGTTGTAAAAATGGATACTCTGCCAGTCTGTAACTTTTGCGTTTGAAAATGGCAGCCGGTTTTCAACTTTGTAAAATCTGCACAAAAAAATCAATAAGGTGGCCGTGTCAACTTTGTTTAAAAACATTCTTCGGGTTTCAACTAAGAGCGGTGAAACAATGGCAGGAATTTAGTCGTTTAGAAAACCCTTGACAGAAGCAAATGAAAAGTCCCGAAAACACCCCCCCCCCCCCCCCCCCCCCCCCCCCCCCCCCCCCCCCCCCCAACTTTATACGGTTCGCGCGCCCAGCTTTTTCCCCGACATTCTTTAGACCTGAACTAAGAGCTGTGTGTAATGGCAGAACTTTAGCATGATGGAAAATCCGCGGCAGAAGTAATTTAGTAGAAAATGTCAACTTAATTATAATACATGATTGTTCGCTAAATTTGAATGTTGGTGCTATCTTTATATATACCAATTCAATTATTTTCAAATTCTACACCAATTTTGAAAAAAAATTCATCACGATACGATTAAAACTCGCTTTAAAAGTCCAATTTTTTCTTGCGCATCCAATTTTAAGCAAGTCGCTCAGTTTTTGCCAGACAGAGAGAGAATGACGCAAGACTGCCTCCCGCCTCGCCTCACGCTGGTAGGCAAAAACGAGCGACTGGCTTAAAATTGGACGCGCAAGAAAAATTTTACTTTTACAGCGAGTTTTAATCGTATCTTGATGATTTTTTTTTAATTGGGATAAAGTTTGAAAATAATTGTAATGGCATATATAAAGATAGCTTCAAAATGCAAGTTTAGCGAACAATAATGTATTATAATTAAGTTGACATTTTCCACTAAATTACTTCTGCCGAGCATTTTCCATTATACTAAAGTTCTGCCATCACACACAGCTCTTAGTTAATGACTGAAGAATGTCGGCGAAAAAGCAGATTGTAAACCGTGTAAAACCGGCTGCCATTTTCAAACGCAAAAGTGTCAGATGGCAGAGTAGCCACTTGATGATGTATTAACGTTTTTCTTACTTGAACTTTGATCTTGGGCACCGAATCGAGGCTATTTTATGTAGATAGCTCTCCGACCATAAGATGATGTGAGTTTGACGAAGTTACCTCAAATGGGCTGCAGATGTGCCAATTTCTCATAGTTGGGCTTCCTAATGAAGAACTTACTCTCAGTTTCTCTCTAGTAATAGTAATGAATGAACATTAAATTAATAGTTTATTATTAAGTAACTAAAATTACTACTAATCAATAAATAATTGAAATTATTAATAATAACAATATTAAATATCAATAATAAATTATTATAAATCAAGTTATTTAAAATAACAATAATTAATAATGATAACTAAGATTAAATTAATTAAAATTAACAATGATAATACAACCCCACAAAAAAGTGGTCTGACCGGCAGACCAGAGCAGTGTATCCTTATGTATTTTCACCCGATGAAACCGAATCAGAAGTCAGAAATGTAAGGTTGGCTCGTGTTTTATCCCTAATCTCAAAGAACACACGTAAAAAGTCGGGTTTCCGCCCAATGCGAATGGAGTTGATAATAATGTATGTTTCTAAGTTTCTACGTAATAACCATCGAGTGGCCTTACTCTCGATGGTATGCCGTTGAAGAGTAGAAACCCACCAACAAGCTAGCTGAATCCAAAGGTTGGTTAAGTAACCATTCCTCCTGTTTGGTAATCGATCCAGTTAGTATCCACGCTGTTTGCTGCTTAACTTCTGCGATGAGACTTCGAACTGGTCTGGCATGTTGCTACTGGAGGAACTATAAGTCGGTGCACGTTTGCCACTGTTATACTTATAGCGTATTCGGTTTACCTTCACTGGTGCACTCCGATATGCACCAATGTAGGATAAACGAATGGGCTATAAGTCCTTGCAGCACTCCCTAGTGACGTTGTCAGGATGAAGATAACAGTTGGGACGTAAGGATACGTTCATATTTCTTACTATGTTAGAAAGCGTCGCGAAAAGATCGTTCCTCGCTGGACTCAACAGCGTCTTTTAGAAATGACGAGCCGAGTAGCTTAATTATATTTAAATTAGTAGCCGAGTGTGCTGTGTGACCCCAAAAATATCTGTGTTTTATGGGTTGCTGTAAACACGTCCCTGGTATGCATGATGTTCATAAGGCTAGTTGCGTTGGTGTAACGGAGATAAGCCTCACACGATATACTGGAACTTGAAGATAGAAGCTACGGTCCAACGGTTGACCAATCAGATGCGTATTTTCATAAGAATACGGTAGGATTCGAAGTTCATATGTTACAGTCATACGTCCCGTGGACCAAACATTCGGTTGGTAGCGTTCGCAGTCCAAACCACGCCCTGCTTTTCCACCGGCTTGGTGTAGGGTCTCCTGTGTGCCTTCTCTTCATACGTCATATTTATATGTCATAGCCATACGTCTGGCGGACCAAAAATACGATTTGTGACGGTCGCAGCCAACTGGGAATGCTCCGAACCATGTCGGGTTTTTCCGTCGGCTTGGTGTCGGGGCTGCTGTGAGCTTGCTGTGCCGAGGTGTAAGTTGCGACCGAACATCTGGATCTGGCCCCTTCGGGTCTTGATCGGTGAGTGCGTGGTAGCTGCAGGAATCGGAACCTGCAGTGCCCGGGGCGAGTCCGGTTCGTCCGTGTATTCCGGGAACGGCTAAGCAAAGGTTGGGCCCCATGCAACTGGGGTAGGATTTGGATCTGAAGGGTATACCCGTTCCCAACTATTTCGACCCGCACCTCCACGCACAATGCGCTGGTGAAATTTTGATTATGGATTCTTATGTCGGAAAAAGGAGCGAGAGTGAAGAAATCTGCGGGGAACCATCTGTAGAGTCTGATGTTACAAGAATAGCTCGGACAGTGAAGTTGGGTGCACGTGTAAAAGTTTCAACATCGCACCTTAACTATGCTAAGGAAAAGAATAAATTTTGCTATATTTCTGGCCTATATGATTTATTGAAGAATCGCCGAAATATAAACGACAAAATAAAAAATTGCTACAAGTATTCCTTTGGATTCCGTTGGCTTTCCATAAAAGAATGTTATTTTTGTATGACGAATGTGACTGGAATAAACAACCAAAAAAGATCAAGTTTTGGTTATGCTGATGTATCAAGTTTTATAAAACCAGTATATGTGACGTGCGCCGAAGTAAGGGGGCTTACTCTAAAAAAATCGAAATCAATGTTTTCACACCTTTCGATCTGACATTTCTGACTTCAAATTCGGATTCATTGGGTCAAAATACATAAGAATACACTGCTCTGGTTTGCCGGTCGGACCACTTTCTTTTTTTCAAATTTGGCGGAAAACCTCCTTTCTACGGGTGTTTTTTTAAAGCTAAGGTTAAAACACGAACTATCTGATATTTCTGGCTTCGAATTCGGATACAGGGGGTCAAAATACATAAGGATACACTGCCCTGGCCCGCCGGGCAGGCCACTTTATTTTTTATTTATTTATTTTTAATTTGGCGAAAAAATGACTATTGACGGATGTTTTTCGAGGTTAAGATTGAAATACGAGCCAATCTGATATTTCTGACTTCGGGTTTGGATTAGGTGCGTCAAAATACAAAAGGATACACTGCTTTGGTCTCCCGGGCAGGCCACTTCTTTTCGAATTTGTCGAAAAACCGCCTTTTAACGAATTTTATTTAGGTTAGGGTTAAAACGCAGGCCAATCTAACATTTCTGACTGCAGATTCAGCGGGTCCAAATAAATAAGGATACACTTCTCTGGTCTGCCGGTCAGACCAATTTTTTCGGTGAGGCTGTGTTAAGGAGTCCTTATTCCAAACATTCGCCAATTGAACCATTTGAGTTCAGCAGAGAAAGGTTCTTGATTGTCATTCGAAGGAAGTAAATAAAAAATGGTTGCAATCGTTTAAGGGCTCTGGAAATCGAGGCAAAATCGTAGAAATGAGATTCAGGGCAAAAGGTGAAGCCATTTGGTCTGATTTTTTGTATGAATAATCTAGAGTATAAAGACTGTCGGTACAGATCGCTTTTTTTCGACAGAAATTCTATGTTTTATATAAAAATTAAAAGAAAGGAATTTTCCTCGGCAGCAATGTTTTAGTAGTGTACAATTTTCGGCAACATACTCCTAAAGTAGTGCTAGTACATTAAATGACAATATACAAGCTCTCTGTATGAAAAGGCAGATTGTACAAACATGTAAGATATCAATTATCCGTGTTGCCCAATCCCCTCCGAGAAATAACAGATTTATTCGCATTTTAGACAAATTGTGCATGTTTTGCAGGGACTGTCTGTAATAACCGTTTATAGAAGTCGAGTCAACCACTATGTTTTGCTCATGAAAGAACAGTAACGCAGTAACACGTTCGTATGCGCTTACAGGTGCCCGAGATAACTTTTCATCGAAAGGACAAAAAAGTCCCCGGATTACGAATATCTTGGTTCACTTTTTGAAATCTTGGCCAGTTTTTTTGTGAACAATTTTTTAAAACAATTTAATCGTTTATTATCAAATAAACTTTATAAAATCATTTTAACATCGCTGAGAAAAAATCAAAATGTCTCCTCTTGAACTTTTTTTGTCGGGGTAAACCGTTTGCAATCAACAGAATAATTGATAATTCATATATTTGGTTGAAAACGCTTCTTTTTATAAACAAAATTTATAATCTTCTTTCTTAAGAATTGAAGAATGTAGTATTAAAACAATTTATTTTGTTTAAAATTGTACCTTTAGGAAAATTGTATTCTTTGGTAATTCACATACTCAATTAGTCAGGGACTCCTAGTTTTCGTATACAGTGTGTTCGCCCCTAAATGAATCACTGGCGGCCTTAGTAGTACCACACTTTTTTATTTTCTCGCTAGGATCGCCCAAAGGAAAATCCAAGCTCTAAAACTGCCTTACATGCTTCCCGATTCGCTAAATAGTAGAACCCATTATTAAAATAATTCTCTGGAGGAAAATTGCTTTCTTTTAATTTTTACATAAAAAATAGAATTTAGTTTGAAAAAATTGGCCTTTACCGAGAGTCTTTTTAAAGTATCCATACAGAAAAGTAGACAAAATGGTTTCACCATTTGCCCTGAATCTTATTTTTACGATTTTGCCTCGATATCTAGGGCTTTTAATGTCTTCTGTACGGGATTTGAATTTGAAAATTAAAAAAGTCTTCCCTATGGGCAAATCATTGTGGAGCATTTTTTGTGAGTATAGTTTTTTGTGGTGAACAACTATAAAAAAATTAAAACAAACTTTTTTGAGCAAGTTATAATGTTTTGAAGATGTGCGATTTGGAAGTGCTTTGAATAATGCGAAATTTTTTGTTTATTCTATCAAACTACATGCTTCTTCGATTTAAATTTCAAAAATCTGAAATTATAAATGTGGTGATATTCATAATTTAACATTTTCCGAAGTTGAAGAGAGCATCTTATGCCTTCATTTTTTTATTGTTATAACGCATCATCCCGCGTGTAAAAATGGAGGGGGACCCCGTCAGGGTCCACATGGATTGCCCTCATGCCTTGTGGAATCCATTAGGGCAATACACGCGTGGTTCCCTATGGAAACGACATGCTGGCACCTGTATTGACACATCTCTGGGATGATAACACTATTTTGTACTGGGCTGTCAGTGTTGGGCCAGCACTGGATATCGCTACTAGCACAGTACTACTCCAATTAGGAATTTACCATGAGCGGCAGCATTGTGTCAGTGCTAACTAGTACCGCACTGCTATACTCTAACTATATGACAAAAAAGTTATTTAAAAACTAAATATTAATTATTGCTAGTATTTTGTCTGCTGATATTGATAGGCCTGTTTAGAGTGAATACATAGATTACATTTTTAAACATTATATTACAAATAAAATTTCTAACGCTACGGGGTATCGAACCTACATAAATCTATCCCTAAATTTATCGTGTAGCAGTCGGGAGTACTAACCACTGCGCTAAACCGACAAGTTGAAACTCGATGAAAAAGCCACTCTCATAAGCTACAGTTCAGAAAAGTTAAAGTACCAAATTTTAAGCTCTCTTTTTCTAATCACTTATTCATCTTAAGACAAGTCCACCTCGACTTTCTTAAGATTTACAATCAAACTTCTGGTTTCAAGACAAGTCCACGTCGACTTGTCTTCAAAACCCGTCGTAAACCTAAGTCATGAACTCAAGATA
This sequence comes from Belonocnema kinseyi, assembly GCF_010883055.1. Taxonomy (NCBI): domain Eukaryota; kingdom Metazoa; phylum Arthropoda; class Insecta; order Hymenoptera; family Cynipidae; genus Belonocnema; species Belonocnema kinseyi. Next base: position 45,339,383 of record NC_046659.1, on the reverse strand, counting down.
TGTTTGTTTGTTTTATTCATATCCTAAGCGAATATAAGTTTTACGCCTTATGCAATTAAAAAGTATCTTAAGTAAATGTCTATGCGTTATAAACAAAAAATAGTGAAGAAGATAGTGAAGAGACTCTTTTCCATTTCTTACAAAAGAAAACAATTCAATAATTTTTTCAACTGAAAATTTGAAACGATATTGCTTTCTTGACTGAATTAAATTGAGCCAAAATTATGTTTGACGGAACTGTGAGTTAAAATTACTTTGAAGCAAAAAAGTAGTTTCATTTATTTATAAATGCAAAAAAATATAAATTACATTTTAAAATGTTATTATTCTCGCTCCATGATTAACGATGGAAGAAATTAATACAAAATTATAGGAAAATCGTACTTATCACTTTAGTCCAGGCGGTAGGTAGTTTTACCATTGATTAAATCCGGAAAAGTTAGTATCATTTTTCGTTCATTTTGGTGTTCGCAACAACATACTAAATTTGCAAAAAAAAAAAAGAAATGGCGGCTCGGTCCGCCATCTGGAAAAAAGAATGCCAAAAATCAGTTTTTTGGAAATAAGTTTTTTTTTTTGCTTCATCGGAAACAGAAAATAGTTTTTTTCATAATTGTAGAGGACTAAATCTTCTACAAATTCTTCTAAAACATTTTTCCATTAGGTGAATATTTTTAGAGTTATGCCTGGGTGAAGTAAAGTGTATTTCCTATGTTTTTGTCAGCTGGTGCCGAAAATTCGATAACGAAGATGGTTCCCTTCTCCAAGTCAAGAAGAACCATGTCTGGCCTCGAGTGTGCAACAGAAACAATGGTCGCAAATATAAAGTTTCCAGTATATGCGGCACTTCCCATTCTCGACAATTGACTCGATTTCCCTAGGAGCATTTAGAGGAGTGATATTAACGTTAATGCCGTAAAAGTGACAGAGATGGTAATAAAGCACTCTTAGTGCCGCATTGTGCTCCTTTTCTCACGCTCCTTTGTCCATTTCTTCGTGATCCCTGACCATTTTAAGAAGAGGGTCTCTTCCATTTACGACTCTATGTGCTGAACCCAGAATAATCCTGTTGTGAAGACATTCAAGACCCAATGTTCCGCGACGACCTTGACGGCGTGCTATGTACAGTCGCGGAACAGAAGACTTAAGATGCATGCTTTTGTTCATGTGCAGGACCTTTCTTGTCCTGATATCAAGGGATCTGAGCTCGTTCTTCGTCCATGGAACTACTCCAAATGAATAGAGTACTACCGGGACGGCAAGCATGTTCGTTGCAGATACTTTGTTCCTCGCCAACAGTTCGAAAGACCAAATTTGCCGGATGAGACGTTTTTATCTGCTTTGGAGAGTATCCTTTATAGATGTCACATTCTAAAGGCGGCTCTGTAGCACGCCCAGGTATGTAGAAGTCTTTACAGCGCAAAGGTGTCTTATAGCGCTTCTACAAACGAGCTCAGGATCTTCAGGCATGCCATTAAGTTTTCCTCGCTTCAAATAAACTTTGGCGCATTTGTATAACCTATACACACACATGTGTGTG
>NC_046659.1:45332974-45337743 GCF_010883055.1 Belonocnema kinseyi | reverse complement strand
AATTTATGTAGGAAATAAAATATGTGGCATTATTCCTGAACTGCCCCAACTTTAAATGTTATGTCTTACGATTTCTTTCAAATTTTCAGTGATTGGTTGCCTATATGATAGTAGTATATCCACCAATTTATAGACTTTTACTAACATCCCTCCTCGATAATTGAATTTTCTATGAGTGATTCCTGAAGGGTTTTCATGCTCTTTCATTCTGTGAAATCTATCGTTTTTAATTTTTTCAATTTTTGTAATCAAATTGCCTTTAAAATGTTTATTTAACATTTTCTGCTCTTCGGGCAGTTTTTATTTTTTTCAAAGCATTTTTAAACAAAAGCTTGATTTTTTTCCATAAAAATGCTGTTTAGCATTTTAGGACTGAAAATAGTTATGTAGTTATGCCAAGATCTCCGAGCGAAATCCTTCCTCGCGCGCTCGGACAGGTTGGCCAGTCCTACCGGGGACTTGGTTGTAGGCATGACTCTCCAGCAAAGCTAGCGTTTGCCGCAAGTCTTTTCAAATTATATGAATATTTTAAACTATTTTTAATTGATTTAAGCCTTTCACAAGTCCGTTTTATGTGACGGTAATGATGAAAATATACAGCAAACCCTAAAAAAAAGAACCATATTATGGAGGGGCGAGGCGTGAACGCTCTCTTAAAAAATACTAGTGTCCCCTAATTTGTTTATAACTATGCAAACAAATTTCGATGCATTAATAACCGCTGAAGTTAATTTTTGGAAAGTTTTTGTACCAATGAAAAGTATGTTTGAATGAATCGAATTTGAACGAAACAACGTCAGTCGGTGCATTGGCTGGACTGGCCGACCTGCCCGAGCGCGCTAGGAAGGGTTTCGCTCGGATATCTTTGCATAACTACATAACTATTTTCAGTTACAAAATGCCAAACAGCCTTTTTATCGGAAAAAATTCAAGCTTTCTTTTAAAAATGCGTAAAAAAATAAAAACTGCCTGAAGATTAGAAAATGTTGAATAAACATTTTAAATAACAATTTCTTTATAAAAATTAAAAACAATAGATTTCACAGAATAAAGAAGCATGAAAAACCCTTCAGGAATCACTCATAGAAAATTCAATTCTCATTTGTAGAAAGGAAGTTATGACCATTTGACATTTCCCGCTTTACCCGGAGAATGCAAATTTCACCCCCTGCAGTTCGAGGAGGGATTATTACTATTATTATTATTATTATTATTATATATTCTTAATTGAGACCGTCACAGCCCCTGACGCTTGGGTGATCCTTTTGCGTCCCCTTATAAGCCTTAAGCGTGGCACCAAAGTCCTTTCCATAGTGAGAGGACCGCAGCCACGCTGTTGGCCGATATTTCTGACTCACTGATGCAGAAACTGCCTGTGAGTGTTACACGTTTCCCCGCAATCGCGTGGCAGTGACTGAGGATATGTGTGGATGTCTCATTGTCCTTTCCGCACTGACGACAGAGGGGACTTTCCTCAAGCCCTATCTTATGTCTGTGGTACCGGAAGTTCCCATGTCCTATAAACATTTGTTAGGATTTTGACTTCCTTCCTCCCGAGCTTAAGAATTTCTTTCGCTCGATGAGGGTTTAACTTTGATCCCAAGAGTGTTTTAGCCTGTCTACGGCCAAAGACCGCATCCCACTCATTCTGATGTTCCTCGGTCAGCCAACAGTTAATATCTTCAGTGATCGACCTACTGGAAATGCCTACAACTGGCTCGGGTCCAGTAAAATTTTTCTTTGTTGCTAACTTTGCTTACCTGTCCGATATTTCATTGCCTCTGATGCCACTGTGTCCAGGGATTCAGAGAAGAGTGACTCGGTTTTCTGTCGCTAGCTTATTCAGTGCCTCAAAGCACTCCCATATTAGCAGCAACGTAGTCGTTCCGTTCAGAGCCATGATAGCAGCCCTGCTATCTGAGCAGATACGAATGTTTCTTTTCCCGCCGTACTCCATTGCCTTATAGGCTCACTGGTGTACTGGTGTAGTGACATCTTTTGGGCGCCCAGATCGTTCAGTATCAACTGTGCTCGTACGGCCACAACGAAACTCGGTAAACCACTTATGAATCGTTCCAATCGACGGTGCAGAATCCGGGTAATACTTATCCAGCTTGGCCTTGGTCTCGGATATCGTTTTCTTGCGAAGATAGTAGTGTTTGATCAAAACTCGAAGCTCAGATTTTTCCATATTAAAAAAAAAAACTCGGAGTTTAGTCGCTTCTCAGTGCTGTAACTTGTAAATGCGTAAACATAAATGGCTGAAGTTTTGACAGGCATCATTTGAAGGATCAAGCTCGATGAAAATGGTTCACATTAGTGAATACTAATGCCATCTCTTGGAATTTTCAGGTACTTATCAGACTGCCTAGTAAGTGTCTCCGGTTTCAAGCCCCAGCTTTTCCCTATGGCTCTTGAATCAAAAGTGCCGGTGCTTTTGAATTCCGCATTATTAATACAGGCTTTTAGGTCAGTAACCCAATAAATTTTGCTTTGAGTGAAAGAATTCGAGTTTTTTAATCAAAAGTACAGTACTATAGATTAAAATATTGACGATTATATGAAGCTCAAGCATATAAAGTTTAGAAAAATAAATTGCACATTTATTTCGAAAACTGTCAGATCTACAGCATCTGTGATAGAAATGAAGAAAAATAAATTAAGAGCCATCTGTATATTCTATTATCAGATGAAGATATGTATTTCTTTCCAAGGTGAAAGATTTTAATGTGAAGAAAAATCTTGCTGTATGAAACATAAATGCAAATGGTTAAAAAATTGCATAACCGCCTGTAAGGCATAGTAATATTGAACCAAAAGTATTAAACCTCTTCAATCTCTAAAATATTTTCTATGATTCGTCAGTGTATACAAATGAGTTAAATCAATACATTTTCGAATCTTCCAAACAATTTTGAACACCATCAAATTGAGCTGGAAATATATACAAAAACACTGAAACATAATTCCAGTCGATGCGATTGGCTTATTAAATTTTTTTTCGAAATTTGAACTTGGCAATTTGTCAGCGGACGGCCGAAAAATCCCGAAATAAAAAACTCCAAACATTATAAAATTGCTGAAATATAAAAACCCCGAATTGGAAAATTCTTGAATAATAACATTCATTACAGTTTAGAATATGACCCTATTTGAAGATTGCATAAGAGCAAAATTTCCGACAGAAAATTACCGAATTATAAAATAGCCGAACCAGAAATTTCCAGAATTAAAAGAATCAAAAAATTGTTTTGTTGAATATTATTTTTTTTTTAAATGGAATAAACAAATACTCTTATCAGAGCAATTTCTTTAATGTTCAAAACTGTTTAAAATAATTATAAAAAATTTGTTATAACAATAATTAACAAGAATTTATTTCTGAATGATCAATTTTGTTTAAAAATGTGCACAGGCTTTCAACTACTTTCATTATGTAATTTTTATATAATTATTGTTATTTAAAATTCAAAAAATAATGTTCATATAGTTTAAACATTGATACAAAATTTCTTCGATACAAATATTTGATCCTTGTGTTTTTAATAAATAAGTCATATTTATTTTTAAAGAACAACAATTTTTTAACTTCTATAACTCAGGAATTTCATGATTGGAAATTTTTAACGGACATTTTATTATTCGGGAATTTTACAGTGTCGGAAATTTTGTTTTTCGGAATTTTTCAGTCGTCTCATTTAGCAGTATAAATTAAAATATTTAGAATATATAAATAAGCATTGCTAACTAATTGCATTTTGAAACAATGTATCTTTAAAGTTCTAGTTTTTATAAACAAATTGAGTGATAAAACAAAATTAAAAAGCAGTTTTTCATCAGTAAGATACAATAATTATGGTAGTATTATTTATTGTTATTGAATTAAATATTAACATAAATCAATATGCAGAAATAAAAAATACTAATAATTATGTAAGAATTTATCTTAAAAATATTATTCATTTTATACAAGTAATTATTGCATAAATATTCAGAGTAAATATTTAGGTCAAAACTTAAAATAAAAACGAATAAAATAAATGGAGTATATTATACTATTTAGCTTGGAACGACGCAAAATAGCAATTTTGGAAATGTTTTTTTTAATCTAACATTGTCTATTTTTATTCAGTAAGTAGCTGCGCCCTGTGGCGGCGGCTTAGCCGCCGCGGAGTAAGTATACTTTCTATTGCTGTTTTTCAGTTGAAAAATACCAACTCAGAAACGCATGCAACTCAAAAATGCATAGTTTAGGATTCAATAAAGAACATACAAACATTCATTTATATTTCTGCCACAACCACGTCTCACAACCGTGAGATAGGTGGTTACAGTCTGTAAAGGAATCAATACGACGATCCAGCAAAAGCCTCGTGCACCCTAAGAACACGGAGCGACCCAAGGACAACCGCCTTCTGCATTTTTCCCGCAAGTGTTCTAGCATATTGTTGACACGCAGGGATGCTTTTTAGGCCATTAGCAAGTGAAAGCTTGGCACCTCCAAGAGCGCCGATGATAAGGACGATCAGTTTAACAAAATATTCCGGGTACAATCGTTGCAACTCCCTTATAAGGTCTCGATACCTCTCTTTCTTTTCATTCTCCTTGGCTATGATGTTTTTGTTAGCTGGTGCCGAAAATTAGATAACGAACATGGTTCGCTTCTTGAAGTTAAGAAGAACCATGTCAGGCCTCGAGTGAGCAACAGAAACAATTGTCGAGAATATAAAGTTCCAGTATATGCGGCACTTCCCATTCTCGACAATTGA
>NC_046659.1:45322266-45332874 GCF_010883055.1 Belonocnema kinseyi | reverse complement strand
TAATGGCCTAAAAAGCATCCCTGCGTGTCAACAATATGCTAGAACACTTGCGGGAAAAATGCAGAAGGCGGTTGTCCTTGGGTCGCTCCGTGTTCTTAGGGGCCACAAGGCTTTTGCTGGATCGTCGTATTGATTCCTTTACAGACTGTAACCGCCTATCTCACGGTTGTGAGACGTGGTTATGGCTGAAATTTTACCGCGATTTCGCTGGAAGCGGGTGCAATTTTTCAGATTAGCACCCGCTGCCGGCGAAATCCTGCGGTTGTCCCTATGACAAATTTTTAATTATATATATTACTTTTTGCAATTATTAATTTAATTACAATTTTTAATGTATAATAATGTTACAGAAAAACTAACTGAATTTATGAATTTTACAAGTTAACTCTCATTCCCACAAAGGAATGTTTATATCTACAAGTTTTGACTATGATTGAATTCTTTTCGACATTAATTTTATTAATTTTATTATGCCTTCTTATACTTGTATTTAAAGAAGAGAAAAGTTGAAAAAAATTACCGAGATGCAAGCTTTTAAAATATGCGTTCCTTGAGAAAAAATGTCCAACACAAAACACCTTAAAAAATTGAAAAATATTTCTTTTTTATTGATTATCTTTTAAAATATCTAAGGACGTTTAAAAATTGATTTATTGTTCGTAAAATATTTGTGGGTGATAATCGACATAAAAACGTCTGAAACATAACGCTTTTCGACAACAAGGGCAATAAATTACGACAAATTAGGATTATGCAAATAAATGAATCGAAAAGTGTCTGCATGATAGTTATTTCCCAATAATTTTACTACTTTAAAGGGAAAAAATTGATCGCCGGGGTGCATTAAAAATCATTATTTAACATATTTAAAATGCGAAAAATAGAAAAAAAAGTTGTCAAATAAAAGATTTGAATTAGCGACAGACTGGTCGTTAGATAGGCCTTTTACCACTAGGCCAGTAACGCTGGTTGAAAAGAGAAGCGCGTGAGTCGGTAGGCATTTGGCAGCCCCGGCGACCGTGATTTTCATACGCTCATAATTTTTAAACATGGGCCGGGACACGCGTCTAATTAATAAAAAGAGATATTTCGGGTTGCAATCGTGTACAAAACGTAGTTTTATACACGATTGGAACCCGAAATATCTCCTTTTATAAAAATGAATCATCGTGAAAACATTTTATCTATTACGTGTCTAATTATTTTTGACATACTATCGATTGATGATAGCTTAATCAAAAAGTCAATGCTGCAGAGGGGGCATTTCCCTTGTAAGTTCAAAAGTGTCAAATGAATGCCATCAGTATTTATGGTACCGTCCTCAGCGTGGCGTCGTAACTTTAGGGATAAGGCGGACGATTTTAAGCGAGCGGTGCGTGCGTCCGATTCTCGACGATAGCAGCAATTTTAATAAAGTGTGTTTCTCATTAGTTATAAATAAGGCGTCTTCCCTAACCAAAGTCAACAATTAGTTTAGTTTAGAATAATGTTTGGAGTATATATTTTAAGAAATAATTTCAATAAAAATACGATTAAACGGAGGAGAATGTTGTTGTCAGAGTTTAAAGAAGGTTTAAATTCTTTTGATTTTAACTTCTGGAAAACAAATGTATTTTGCATTTTAATCAATATTTTCCGTATTTTAATCTAAAATTTCTGCTAATAGATTATGGCAGTGTACTATACAGTTAAAATTTTCTACCGTTGCAACGATAGCATCGCACTTTAGAATTGAGAATATGATGCTATCAATTTATGGGACATATCTTTTGAAAGATATGTCCTATATTTGTAAAGCAGAAATTAGCAAAGAAAGAACGAGAATCCTAAGAAAAAGGACTTCTGGAGGATTCAGAAGGTTACCTTGCCGGTTGAGCGGTTCATCTTAAGTCTGACAAGGGAGATTAAGACACACGGGATTTAAGAGATTATGTTATCGACTAATTATTTTTACACTAAATAAGACAAGATTCACTAAATTTAAACAGTAAAATAGCCTAGAGAAGTAATCAGAAATTTAAGAAACTCGCATAATATTACTACGATACAACAAAGGAAAAGAGTCTTTGGTACTATGTTCACCATCTTTGGTTTACGATAAGAGAATGCTCAGAATTCGATACAGATCGAACTGACCCACAGCGAAGGGCGCGGCTGGGTCGAGAGAGGGTTCCAGTATTTTCCCAAAGAGAGTGAGCGAGAGGACTCAAAAAAGAGATAGATATGAAGAGTGTCCGAGGGAGACGTAGAGAGCGAGATGTCGAGTAAATTCAATGCAGGGACAAACTGTAACGTAGTTCTAAGAGCCTACTACACAGTTAAGAACTTCAAGAACAGTCTGGCGAACTCATCTCCCCATCATGTCTTTAGTGCTGATGGTATACGTGCGGAGAGGATGCTGCGTGCTGCTTCTGCTGTAGGTGAAAGTGAAGTAAGATTCATGTTACTCTTCGTCGCTGATCTCGTAAAATGTTGATGCCGTAGAGAATCTAAAGAAATATCTGTTCCAGCCCTAGCGGACCAAGTGAACGGAAAGGATACTCTACAGCGTATCCTTATAGTATCCACATAGTATCCCTACCGTATCATGGAACAAAAACTAAAAAAAACAGCAAGATGGGAATTTAGCTTGTTGTAATTAGGATTCTTCGTTAAATTTTCGACTAGAATGTCACGGAGTAATTCTAATAGTTTTTTTCAGCGTTAAAAACTTTAAATATTATAATACCTATCATTTACATCGGTAAAAGGCAGCTTTAATCACATCTTCTTTTAGTAGCAGTTGATAGGCGTTATCCGTCGGTAACTTAGAATTCTAACTGGGTGCGAGAAAACAAGGCTGCGACGCAAGTGGCGACATACGACTGAAGCAATTATACATGCGCTTAAAGTCACATTCAGCAGAAGTTAACGGCATTTTTTTTTACATTTTTAATGCTTCAAAAATACCATTGCAATTACTCCATGACATTCTAATGGAAAATTTAATGTAGAATCCGAATTGCAACAAGTTAAATGTCCATCTTGCTGTTTTTTTTTCTTCTAGTTTTTGTTGCATGATACGGAACAGATACTATGTGGATACTACAAGGATACACTGTAGAGTACTCTTTCCGTTCCCTCGGTCCGCTAGGGAGATATATGATGATGATAATTAGTATTTTTTTTTTGTTCATAAGGGCAGTGTATACGTGATTCTAGGAAATACATCTCACTTCACCCGGGTATAACTCCGAAACTATTCAAAATACCGGAACAAGCCACCGTTGTCTTGTGTGCAAATTTAGTATGCTGTTTAGAACACCAAAATAAACGAAAATTGACAGTAACTTTTCTGTATTTAATGCAAGGGATACCTCTTTTTAACTCCATAGCGCCTGGACTACTGGTGTTTTTTGCCTAGGTGCCAAAAAATCTTTGAAATTATTTATGCGTGTCCGAAAAGGCTTACGAAGAAAAAAGTGGTTGGAAATAGTGCAACGTAAACTTTCTGATTTTGGTTATGTTTTGTTGTGAAGATCACTTTAACGTCAGTAATTTTTACTAATTTGTAAAACATAGTTTTAATCATTAATTTCTCAAAATGCCAATAAGCGGCTAATCATAATACTTACCATTATTTGTTGGCATTCTTGTGTGAACAGCGGCTGGAGTTTTCTAACCTCAAATCATGCAATATTTATTTCAAAACCTAATTTTTAACAATAATTCATTTTTGTGAACAGTTATTCCTTTGCAAAATTATAGTTTTAAATAATAAAAAGCAAAAATGCGAGATAATGAGGGTTTTTTTAACCCTCTTTAAAAACATCTCCAATTTATCCATCTAAAGAATGACTAAATACATAGGCAGTTAGTTATTAATTTGTTTAAAAATCGCTTCGGATAATAATTATAAGATTAAATATCACTGCGTTTGTACACCGGTATGAGAGTTTGAAAACCTCTGACGTCACACGTTACTCGCCAATAAAAACACGAAGAAAGCAGTTAAAAGTATTTAAAACGTCAAAATAACCTTTTCATCAAAAATTTGAAATGAACAATATTCATACTTAGTAAAAAAAAATAATTTTTTAGAAATGACTCATTATATTTATTCCACTTTATTACTCCTTCTTCCTAAACGTGCTCCCATGATATCAAAGAAAATTAATATTTAAATAAAAAATGAAAACCTAGGGTTAAGAGATAATGACTTAGAATTAACAGATTGTGAAACTCCGATCTATTAATAATACATTAAATAATTACATTTTAATACATTAAATAATAAATAGTATTATTTTTAATACAGTTACACTTTTCTATAGCGCCGATTTCGGGGCTGACGGTGGGTGGGAATTAACTCATTAGCTCGCTCTGCATTTGTTTGTTCAGGCCTAAGTGCTCGCCTGAGTGACAACCGCAGATCCCGCGCAACCTGCGCAGCTCCTGTTACATCTAACTGCGACGCGCGCTATAGAAGGGAGGGTTATTGAAGGGTTTCACTATATTTAGATTTATAATGTATGTCAAAATTTTTCAATTAAATTTCTTGTCGCTGCCGTCTGACGGTGCGTAAGAGCTTGTTATGTCGACTGTTGTTCGACTGTTTTATCTAGGGTTGGGGAGCGACTGTTATCTGAATGTATAGGTATGTTTGAAGGGTTGCAGTACATAACTAGATAACTAACAAAATCTGAATTTTTTAAGAGAGGAAAATAACATTCTGTAAAATCGAAATCACTATTTAAAGACCAAACAACCGTTTACTCCCGAGCTCAAGTATTTACAAATTGAGGCCAAAAAAGTATGATTACAAAAAAGTATGATTACAACACGATATACAGGACAATTTTTCAAATTTCATGGCAAATTTTCCAATTTTATGATTTTGAAAATTGTAGATAGATAAAGCTCCATTCTTAAATTTTTCAAATAATAAACACTTGGTACGAAGATATTGGGAGGCTGAATAAAAATAAACAAGTCTTCATCAAAAAAAGTTATTCTGTTCCAGGAAAATAAAAATTTAGTGTTATATGTAAGAAAGTTATGTTTCTTTATAAATAAACGATAACAATTTTAAGACATAATTTTTCTGATCGCAAGGCATAAGTAAAGTAAAAAAACCTTGTAAAAGTTGCTTTTTGTAGAAATTGTAGATTACAAAATTTAGCTTGGAATTTGATTGTTACTTTGGTGCTAAAAAAGTTTCAAATAGTATTATTTAAGGATTTTTTCTTGAAAGAAAATGTATTTTATTTTTTACTGCATTTAAATCTTAGGAAGGGAAAGTTGGTTAGAAAAAGGTTTTAAAAAAGTAACAGGTTAGGCAATTAAAAAAGCAGAAGGTGGGAGACAAGCATATATATTCAGAGATTAAAAATGATCTTTTGAAAAAATCCTTTTAAACCAATGTGTATTTGATTTTTGCAGATTTTTTAAATGCAAAAAGCCTCTTTATATAGTCCTGGAAGATATCAAATAAATATTTAAGGATAAATTTATATCACTTTCATATGCACAGAATACATTTCTCTATATTTCTTTTGAATACGGGTGAACTTTAAATCTATAATTTGTATAAATTTGTTTCATTATTTATTTTGGTTAACACTTATTGATTGTATTAAAATTAATTTCTTACAGGAACGATTCATACTTTTCCGCTTTCTTAAACTTTTTCGTATAGAGATCCTATTTGTGATTTATCAAATATAACCAGTAGGGTGGAGTGAAAATGATCAAATTAGTGGAATCGGTTGAGCTGAGCGAAAAACAAATGTGGGTTGACATCCCAAAAAAGTAAAAAAAAAGGTTTTTGAAATCGGTTAATATCTTTTGTTTCTTTTTTTGATTTGAAAATTCCAAAAAATTCCAAACAAAATTTTTCTCAGTTTCGAGTTTTTCGAAAATGGTCAAAAAACATGTTTTTTTTTGGGTCGAGTCCTATGCAGACATTTTTGAAAAAGTTGAGTATGTCGAACCTAAAATTTCTTTAGCTTGAATAAAAGAAACATACTGTTATTTCGGTTTTCCAAAACAAAAATTTGTAGCGATGTTTCCATCGTTCAAAAATGGTCAATCTTACGGGTTTTTGAGCGATTTTGACAACTTTTTAAGATTCACCTTTCAGGCACAAAAAATAATGGTGCAATTAGGGCAAAATGATATTTTCGTTGGAATAACCTTATAGAACCATTTTACATAAAGAACCTACGTCCCGGGGGGAGGGACGCGTAGGGGGATACTTGTTAATGTTATACCATTTTTTCAGGAAATAACAAGTAAAGAGTTCAGGAAAGAGTTTTTAGATTTATTGGAGGGGGGGGGGGGCAGAGCAAGCAGATTTTTGTTGCCCATATATGCGATAAAAATATACCCCTCAATAAGTCTGAACAATTCTTTTCTGAACTCTTTACTAGCTATTCGCTAAAAAACATGATAACATTGACATATTTCGCCCCATACATTAACATATTATATATTTTTTTTATTCAAAACTTTTACTCGGGTGAACCCGGCTATAAATCATAGTCAAGACTAAGTCAACTGGCTGATGAGATTAGAATGTTATAAGTCACTTCAACACGATGCTTGAAACCTCCTACGCTGATGTTGTAGGTAAACAATTGCGAGCGGCTGCGAGCGTCGGAAGTAACAACTTGTGAATCTTGGTTGTATAGGTTGACTGCAAATTTCGTTTAACCGGACAAGCAATGTCGATGATGTAGACTTCCATCTTTTTCTTCTCGCATTACGATGTCAGGTCGATCAGCCCGGATGTAATGGCGCGTTTGAATAGTAACATCCCAATATAAGATGTAATCTTCGTGTTCTAAAACGGGCATTGGAATGTATCTATAGAAAGGCATTCATTCTTTCAAGAGTCCTAGGTTTAGGGAAAGTTGTTGATGTATAATGCCCGCTACATCATTTTGTCTTTGCGTATATTCTCTCTGAGCCTGGATACAGAACCTGTCTCTGGATACAGAACACCCTTTCTTAGCCAAATATTGGATGCCACACTGTCCACTTCATTTTGATATAACGTTTTGGGGTGCTCGCCATGGATGGTTTTCTACCTCCATTGTATTTTTAATTTCTCTATGGTTTCTGCCCTGATATTTAAGACCCCATCTGAGGACAAATTTAAAGGCGTATAGGCAAGATCCGCTTTACAGATGCTACTGTAAAGCGCAACATTTCGTTTGCTGTTAAAATAGTCTCGCAATTGTATAACTTGTGACTCACACAGTTTTTTGACATCTACAACGCCCCTACCCCCTATATGTCGTGGCAGAACTACCCTTTCCATCGCTAGATTTCTGTGGTGCATTGGGTGCTTCGTCATTTCTATGCGAACAATTCTGTTTAACTTTTCAAGGTCGGCGTTAGACCATTTTATGAGCCCGAAGGAGTACGTGAGGACAGGGATGGTATTTGTGTTCATTGCCCTGATTTTGTTTGCCGAGTTAAGAAAACTATTCGTAATCAATCTGAGTCTCGTAGTGAAGGCAGTCGTTAGGCTTGTCTAAACTATCGTATGCTGAATACCCTTAGATTTAAGAATACCCAGCTATTTATAGGATTCGCCTGCAGCCATTGCCTCGATGTCATTTTCGAACTTGTTCTCTAACTGCGCGCTCCCTAATTCCCCTCTGATTAAATGCACTGTTCTGCATTTGTCTAATTTGACTCCATGTGAATATCATTGGAAAACTGCTTTGTGACATCGATCACTTGCTGCACTTTTTGGACTGAACTAGGGTACAGCTTCAGGTCATCCATGTAAAGAAGATGGGTTAATTGATGACCATCCTCATTATCATGAATTCTGCACCCATGAGGCATGCTACTTAGTGTTTTGCTTAATGGATTCAACGATAAACAGAACCATAATGCGCTGAAGGAGTCTCCTTGAAATATACCCCTCGTAAAGCGTATTGATCTGGTTATCCCTGGTTGTCTATGATCAAAATATTTGATTCTTGTACCCCAGAGCCTCATCGCATGGCTTAGAAAGTCAATAATGTGTGGGTAGATTTTATAAAGTTTTAAGAGTTCAAGCAAATAGTCATGTAGCACGGAAGGAAACGCTTGCTTGTAGTCAATGTATGCCATGTTGAAGTTTCTTTGATGCTTACGAGCTTCAGTTATGGCAACAGTGTCTATGGTGACTAGATCTGTACAGCCTCGCGAATTTTTACAACATCCGTTTTGTTCTTCTGTAAGAATGTCATTCTCGTCGTAATGAGAATATACCTTATCTGCAATGATAGCTGCAAGACGTTTATAAATTGTTGGAAGACAGGCTATCGGTCGAAAGTCAGATGTATTTTGAGCGTCTGGTTTTTTTGGTAATATATGCGTAGTACCCTGAAGCATAAAGCCTGGCATCAGATCTGGGTGTTCAATGATATTCTGAAAACACCTTGCCAACGCAAGATGCACACTCGTTAGGTACTTTAAACAAAAGTTGTACACCATGTCCGGACCTGGAGCTTTCCAATGACTTGCTCTTTTCAAGACCGCTGAAACATCTAAAGCTGTGATGTTTGTCAGTTGCATTTCAGGGGTATTGCTCGCCCTTGCCTTCTCCAGTTTGAACCACGCATTGTCAAATTACATCTGTTCATTTTTCCCCAAATACCCGACCAGTAGTTAGTCATATCTTCCAATTAAGGGACTTCGGTATCTTGCTGGTTACTTGGCTTTACTCTCAGTTCACGATAGAACCTTCTTTCATCTGTCTGAAAGGTTCGATTTTGTTGCCTTCGTGCACTACTTTTCTTGTACGAACGCAGTATGGCAGTAAGAACATCAAGTCTCTGTCGTTGAGAGTCTATAATCTCATCCAATATTGCTGGTGTTAATGTCTCGATGTGCCGAGGGTGGATGATTTTAGTAACATGGTTAATCAGCTTTCTGGTTCTATTTCCTTTTTTATATTGAGTTACTCGACCTTTCCACCTCACTTTGCTGACATCCATATCCAACCTGATCTTCCATGGTAGATCTCTATTCCTTGCTGGGACAAAAACTGCATTTGCAGCCCTAGTTTTCCGACCCAAAGTTCTAACGGTAGCCACAGCTGCACAATGTACAAGAGTTTGCACCTCTAAAGAAGTTTGTGCTCCGTTCAAATACGTAGGTAAAACCTTGCTTTCGAGATGTGCTATTAGTGCATGCAGATCATTTATGATGTTTATTTTGGGCAGCGAATGCCTTAGTGTTCTTTCTACATATCTGAACTCTAGTAAAGCATGATCAAAATTCCTTTTAAGGTGCTGTATTTTTCTGTGTTTACTCTATCCACATCATCCTTATTAATATCCGGACTTGGTTCTAATGGATCCGGTACATGATGTTCATTATCCCTATCACCTATGCCTTGCGCATCAATCAAATCTTCGTTGCCCACATCTTCCAAGGCGAGTTCATCAATAGGAAGCTGCTATTTCACTTCCATTTTTATAACAGCTATTTCAACAGCCGAAAGCAGTCTGTTTACAGATATTGAGCGTTTTTGATTTTCCAGAATCTGCTCATTTATTTTTGTGGCTAGCTCTAGGTATTTAAGTAAGAAGAGTCTATGATATTCTCTCCTCACACTTTGCCCACATTTCTCTGCCAAAAAATAAAGGCGCATAACATCTCTGTTCATATGGTATGTCCATTTTCATCGCTGTTTTGGTTGCTGAACCTCTGCTTCTGCCTCGGGTTGTATAAGGCCATCCATCTTTGGAGGATGTGGTGGTGTTGGATCATCAATAGGTTGAGGAAGAACATCAATTGCTCCTGCTTGACCGTTTGTCGCGGTTTCCTCTCCATTTTTTATTTATGGGTTTTGGTGTTCTACTTAGTCCCTCTCCTATTCGTTATCAGCCTATTTGGCATGGGAAACCCTGTCAGTAGCAAGGCTACCGCCAACATAAGCGTCAAGTCATGACAGGAAAGCTAGCCTTACTGCGACATCAACGCGGAACATCTTATTATTTTATGTTTTATTAAACTTTTACTGAGGTGAACCCGATTATACGTCATAGCCACGAACTAAGTCAAGTGACTGATGAGATTAGAATGTTAAAAGTTAATTCAAATCATTTAATACCATGCTTAAAACCTCCTGCGATGATATTGTAGGTATACAATTACGAGCGGCCACGAGTGTTGGAGGTAACAACAGCCACCTCTGGATTATTATTGTTATTATTATAAATAAAAATTTCTATGTTGAAATGTTGTCACAGGCTTGAGATGGTTACTGCCCAACATGTCGAAGGCATTTTTGGTTAGAGTTGGATTTTTATTTGTTTAATTTGCACGGGGCTGTCCCAATATATATCATCAGTCACGGACGCATTTTTATAATGCAATCAAGTGATCTGATGAGAGCAGTCTTTCCTGACATATTGGGCAAAGTCTGGTTTTTGCCCCATCATTGACGGACTGGATTGCTAGTCAAGTACACGATGGAGGGACCTACTGTTTAAGGTAGGTTCCGAACCACCAGAACCTCGGTAAAGGTATATAGAAAAATTTCCAGAGGTGCAAAAAACGTAAAATTGGCTATTTTTTAACTTTGGAAACATCACTACATTTTTTTCGTGTATATATAAT
>NC_046659.1:45306663-45322166 GCF_010883055.1 Belonocnema kinseyi | reverse complement strand
ATAGCATTTTTATACAATAACCTTTTATACATTTTCAAGTTGGCCAGAATTGTAAAAGAACCTTAAAATATATTTAATGACAAAAGAACAAGCGAAAGCGAAATGCACACCAAATGGTAAGTGGTCGTTCAGGCATCTCTGGAACTTACCGTTTGGCACGACTTGCACTTGCTAGTCCCGAATTGTCCAAATTTACGTCCTGCAAATATTGTGCGGCTTTCGTCCACGCGGACTCACTCCCTTACGATAGAAAAGCACACATCGTCAAAATTTACATACACTTTCGTAGTCTTAGCACTCCAAGTAAACTTATCACCTTATGTAAATTTTGTATGTCCCACACCGATCGAACAATTTCCATCATCGGAGGTAGTAATTTTACAGTCGTCTTCAAATTGAACATTCGTCTTATTGCAATGTATATTTATAAGTTGAAATTGCTTAATTTTATCGATAATATCATATTTGATCATGAAAATTTATTTTCTGGTATAATTTGTTCAGTTCATAAAGAAATGCATACTTTAGGTATATATTGGCCGAAATTAATCCATTTCATTTCTCAGTTTCTTTAAATTATATATATTATATTTAGATTATATAGTAAAGATTGGTCATTTGATATTATTTGTTAATTTTATAAACAAATGAATACGTTGCTCATTTATGGAGAGAAAGTCATCGTTTGGCAATTTATGGGCAAAAAGTAATTGTTTTTCATTCTTGACGCCTTCAAATTATATAAGTGGTGGTGTTAAGTAATGAATAATTGTCATTCGATATTATTTGTATATTTTAAAAACAAATTCTATGAACAAATGCATAGTTTGGAAATTTATGGACAAAAAGTAATTGTTTTTCATTCTTAACGCCTTAAAATTATATAAGTGGTGGTATTCTTGAGTTATGAATAATTATCATTTAATATTATTTGTTTATTTTATAAAAGAAATGCGTAGTTTGTCCATTTATAGACAGAAATCGTTTTTCTTTCTGATTGGCTTTAAATTATATAGGTAGTAATGTTTTGATGTGAAGACTTCTTGTTCAATATTATTTCTTTATTTTATGTAAATTTTATAAATAAATGCATAGTTTGGTCATTTATAGGCATAAATTAAACTTTTCTCTTTCTTATCACCTTAAAATTATATTATTAGTTATTATAAAAGGAAAGTAGTCTTTTTTATCATTGTCTTCAAATTATATCACGGGAAATGTTTTGTGATGTTATAGAAGAAGTAGTTTCCAAATTTTCTATAAATAGTAAAACTATGCATTTTTCTATCAAATAAACGAATAATATCGAACGAGAAGTCATCATCACCACCAATAATCATTACTTATAGAATTTAAAGACGACCAGAAAGAAAAAGGATTACTTTCTGTCTGTAAATGACAAACTATGCATTTTTTATAAAGTTTGTTTATAAAATAAATAAATAATATCGATTGACTATTTTTCGTCACTGAATATCACTACTTATGTAATTTGATGACGATTAGAGAAAAAAAAGAGAAAAACGATTATTTTCGGCCAATAAATGCGTAAACTATGCATTTGTTTATAAAATAAACAAATTATACCAGATAACAAATTTTCATGATCCAATATGATCGTGTCGATAAAATCAAAAAATTGAAAATTACAAGTGCACTTTGCTAGCAAAATTACCACGATGTTAATCATTTGTTTCTAACAATTAGATTCGATATCCTGTTAGTTATTTATATTCTTCTCATTTTTCGACTTTCACTTTCATTTTAAATACACTTCCAGTTGTTTATATAATTTAATTTTTAATTTGGAATTTGATGCAGGTTTATGGTTTTATGTTTATGTTTGTTGATTATGTTTTGACTAGTCACACGGAAACCCTTCATTCTCTTACTCTTTTTTCGCGTTGAATGTTTTCTTTGCATTTTCTTTTTGATTTTTCTTTCGTGTGATGTCTACATTTCTACAAAAATTCATTAAATGAAATTTCCACTGTAAAAGTCAATCTAATCTAACAAAATGCCCAAAAATCACTCACATATAAGGAAAATTCAGGTTAATTAAAACATGTGAAATAAAAACTATTCAAACAATTCAATTTAAAAAAAAACTTATGACACTCATTTACTTACGTTCATAGACAAAATAAGCAAAGATCCAGCCGTATGGGCAAAATGGGCTTCAAAAAAGGCTGCAGCCATAGGCTCCAATTCGCCTTAGCCCGGTACTGGTTAAAACTTACTAAATATCACATTTCTAAATCGACATCCTTATTGCCGTTAGATTTTATGAAGTGGGTCAAAAGGCAGAATCGTTCGGCGTCAACTTTGGTCAATCCTCATTCCTAGTTTTATTTACACAACATATTAACCATATTATACAATTGTCAATACTTGAATGTTTTGCTTATATTTAGTAGTAAAGCTAAAATTCCTCATAAGTTTAACACTGATACAACAGCTTATCGTGTGAACTATAAATGGCCATAAACAACATTTAAAATAATGCCATGGCCGCAAGTGGGGTAAAGAAATTGGTGGAGATATATAACACTTCTTGCACGCGGTTTCTGCGCCGCAATGCAGCTAGGCGCCGCGATCACGACGTACCGTTCATTGGGAACTTATTTAATTGTACTTTGTATAATTTGTTCTTAAAACTGTTATTTTTGGCTTGTACAGAATTAAAAATAAAAATTAATTTATAATTCGGGGTGATTTTTTAGTGTGAGTCCCCTCGTCTCTCACATCGAAAATTGAGTCAAATAATTTGCTTATTACAGTGTAGGTGCTCTTCTCTTTCTTCTTTGCGTCACATTTTTTTTGGGAAAACATCACATTCTAATGATGACGAATATTTTCTCAACATGAGAGTTAATTCTGCAGAGGGAACTAAAGAGTGATATTTTTGTGTACCAGGCACTGTGTTTGCTGATGCGAATCTACTTTTAAGTTCTGGAGCTGTGATAGCGTGATTTTCTTTGGGACTAAAGAATGCTAAAGTTTCAACTAAATTTTTCTTTGCCCATTGATACTAGGCATTAGAAGTCAAAATCAAATCTTTAGATGACGCTTGTAGGCTAGCACGCGCTGCGAGTCTTTTTTAATTTCCCCCAATATCATCAGAAGGGCCTTTTCCGTGTGCCGTTGCATGGAAATGCCACTCGGTTGGAATACCAAAATCCATTTCATGGTGGAGCAAATTGATGAAGTTATATTTATTTTTAAAGTGCTGGGCGGCTCCATCTGTAAAAGAAATCATTTTTTGGTTGAAAATTCTCTTTCAAATAGTGTGTAATCATTTTTTGAAATTCTCACGCAGCAATTGTGTCATAAGTTAAACAGTCTGATAACATAGCAAGACTGCGGTTCTTTAGAATGTTGTCCTCTTTATAATAAATTACCACTGTAAAAATGGTATCTTGATCATTGTTCCAATGAAATGTCTGAGTTGCATTCTGGACTACAAAGGCATAGTTTTCAGCGAAATCACAAAGGGTAAGAAATTCTCCTTCTTTCAGTGTGTCCTTAAGGTTTTTGAAAAAATACGACTGTTTGGCTAAACAAGAGTGAGATTTAAGTTTAAGCAAGCGGTCGCAAATCTGTTCAGCAAAATATTCTGCGTCTGTTATTTCCGTGCGTAACTTACTTCTGTCAGTTTGTTGCCAAGTCTGGAATTCTACTCTGTCAATACATTGGTTTGCGAGAACTGATGTTATAAAGTCTTTAAGTGTGCTTATACTAGGACACGCTGTGCATTCATTCAAGTAACATTCTGAAGTTGGAACGCTACACATAATCCTGTTCATAGCATCATGATAAGTCTTAATGGGGGAAAAATTTTCGCAGGTTGGTTATTTTAAATCTACAGCTTCTAGCATTATATTGACGTTTTCATGCTGGACACAAACACAAACAGTATGCGTACCACTGGCTCCAGGAAGTATGCGATTTCGGGGTCTAAGCTGAGAGAATTTTGATAAGCAAATTTTAACTTTAGGATGCTGAGCCTTAAAATTCGCATACAATTCAGAAAGATTGCACAGAATTAACTTTTTTTGAACGTGCTCACAGGAGCCATCATCTTTTTTCACTGAAACGTAAAAACTTTTTTTTTACGTTCAAGAACCTCCATTCCGGCGTAATGATTTTTATCAGAACAATCAGATTTAGATTTTTCAATCTTGGATGTCAAAGGATCGAAAAAGATATCATCATCTTCCCTTAAAATATCATTTTCGAGAATATGAGGTGATTTACCGTTGATCACTCAAGCATCTTCAATTGTTGGATCAGTATGAGAATACAAAGGGGATAGCAATGCAAATTGAAACATTTTTTTTCTGCAATTTACACAGTTTCGCAACGATGGGTATATTGGGATACTTTTTTTGAAGAGTTGCAGAAATTGTTCTTAAACTGCACGGATCACGCTGGTGATTTTCCTTAGAAAAAGGATTGTAACAACGACGACCCAAGCTGGTTGTTCTTGGCATGATTGAAAATGAAGCAGAAGAAAAAGCTAAGTTAAGGCACTGAATAACAATGCGAGTATTCAAGTAATACTATTTCTATTTTGAATAATACAAAAGGTAAATGAGAATAAATAATATACGGGAAAGAACAAACCTGCAGTATTATGACGTCGAAATAAGCCGAAGCTAAATCGCATAAAAGCCATTTCTGATCGAAAAATAACTGGCAATTATAATAACTGACAATGAGTTTTGTTGCGAGAAAGGTATCCAAGACATACATCTAGTGGTCAAATATGTGTACTAATTTTTTCTGCGGGTTTTTCAAATTCTCTCTAAAGTCTCAAAAATTAAGTATTGACATAAAAGTGGATTTCACTCGTCCAATAAATAATAAAAATTATTATCCGTAAAATAATTTATAACGATAATAATTATTTGGTTAAAAAATGCAGTTTGTAGTAGATTATTTGTAGTCGACTAAAAACCGTACATTCAGAAAAAAATTTTTTTTTTAATTTATCTGAATATAATTTATTCTGAATTTGAAGCATGGGCCCTCGTGGCGCAGAAGGCGCGCAAGAAGTGTTATATATTTCCACCAATTTCCTTCGCCCCACTTTCGACCATGACTCATTTTAGAGGGAAAAAGTTCAGTTTTTTAAAAACATAATTTTGGAAATAAAATTAACGACCACGCTTGGAGAAAAACTCAACAATAGTTTAAAATTAAAAAATGAAGCTCAAATAATTTTTTGTATTTAAAACAATTGCCTTCGGCGTAAATCTGATGAAAAAACGTTTCCATAAAAAGTTAATTTGGATAACTTTTGTAGAAGTTATGTTTAATTGAGTATCAGCGTGCGCGGTAAAAGGTTAAAAATTCGACCTCCTGTATACTGAAAACCAGTCGTACTAGAGGCGTTCCCTTAGGGGAATCAAGGTAATCGGAGACAACAGGTTTTTGGGCGGTTACACTTGACAAATTTTGCCCCTTAAAAAGCTTATAAGTATTTATTGCGTCGATTTGCAAAATTGATACAACACTAATATTTTATAATATAAAAGTTACTCATCGGCTACACATTTTGAGCATAAAGGTACATAGGGACACGGCAAAAGGCATAAGCGATTCTTGTTTTTCTGTCTTTTTTTTCTGTGCATATTCCGCATCTAACTTTCTTTTCTAAGAGAACAAGTTGAGGATCGTTTTCCAAATTAACATCTACATTTTCATTGAACATTGCAGATATTGCAAAGTGAATGTCCTTGCGGATAGTGGCAGTTTCCAACCTATGGTGCAACATTGACTTGACCAAGTGAGCTTGACAAATTGTAAGGCATCTATATATGAGAAAAATCTATGACATAACCGCAAGAAAAAAAATTATTTCATATAAGATGATACACTTACTTGGCAAATTAATCAAAAAACACGAAATCCGGTGTTTTCGAGACGTCTACTTTGAATGACTGCTCAACATACACTGGCGCTTGCCGCAATGTACTAACCGACTTTCATTACAGTTAGTGATGTCAACTAACCGCAGATGTCGACATTTGGTTCTTTTTTCAAAATTTAGTACAATTAAATCGAGCGCAAAAAACTGTCGGGTCCATTGGACCCAGGGTGCCAATTAAGGGTTAATAAAAACATTTTTCGTTTTAACACCGCACCTCTTTCTATTATTTTTTTCCATGCGCTGTAAATTTCGTCTCGGGAATAGTCGCGAACGTTTAACAATCTCGAGTTCAGCTAGCAATTGGATAGGTTGTCCATTTGCGAAGAACGACTAGGTTGTGTATTCACTACATTTTAACTAATGCCAAGCGGAAAATTTGAGCCCGAGGATGACTGTGTAGACTCGATAGTCCGGGTACATCTAGAGTTCGAAAGGCGGTAACTTACATTAGGAACGCCAAGAACTTATCGGTAAGTTCTCAAACGATTTTGTTTTTGAGAATTTAGGTTTTTTACCTTTTCAAATAAGTTACAGCAATGAGATAACACTATATTTCTTACATAACTACACTATAATTATGAATAATAAAAGAGTTTTACTCATATTGGAATGAAAGTTATTATTTCTAACGAAATTCTACATAGTGTTGTCTTCCGTGTAGAAAATTATCGGGCTAGACTAGGTTCCAGTCAGGGCATTGTCTAGACCGTTCAATCCAGATGGCCTTTTCTGGCCTTAAACAGGTGCAGGCTAGTCCGTCAGGACCAAACCTTATTCTAAGTACATAAATAAAATATTTTCTTGCACATTAAGAACAAAACAAAAATGTTTAAAAAATATAAAAAATGAAAAGTGAGCACTACAAAAATGCAATTGTCCTCATCATCTAGTCAGTGTTTATGGGCCCTAATCGTGTGCCGGCTAGCCTATCAGAGCCAAAAATTGGGTTGTTTTTCACAAAACCGACTGACTGAATAACGCTAGATTCGCTTTGGCAGCCTAACGGTTGACAGTGGCGGATCCAGGAAAAAATTTATGGGGGGGGGGTTTCATTTCTACTCAGCGCCATTAGAGATCATCTTGACTGCACCACATTAGCTGTCAGGAGGTCCATACTGGCCCTGAGTTCCCAATAATATTGGTCAAAATATAATTGATTTCATTTTGTTTCTATGGAGAATTTTGTTTAACTTTTTTTGCATTCAACTTGGGTTTATTAGACGCAGAATTTTATTTCAAAAGGTAATATTATAAAAGGGTATTTTAGCAACATGTCCTAAAGCAAACGTCCCATAGACATCCAGGATGTCATGGGGATGTCCCAATTTCCGCCTTGTGGAAGATCCGACTGGTTATTTCTGGAACAACCTGGGAGATAACTAGTGGTCGAATGGGATATCCTGGTATATCCTGTTGCTGTGAGCATTATATAACAGATAAATCACAGCAATACGATTCTATTCTGAAAAATGTGGAGCTTACTTATATAAAACTAGTAGTGGGACGATGGTCGTGGGGGCTAAAGCGTAGGCTTTGGACCCACTCCTTGGGCTTGCGGGTTCGATTCCCGTCTCACACTCTAGAAGAGTCTCGGTAGCCCATGCGGTGAACACTAGCCTAGCAAGGGAGTTGTTCATCTCCGGAGAGTCGTGGGACCGGTACCTCTAGAGAAAAAGGTTTTCTCTAAGTACTTAAGGCTGTTGCTCTTGGTGGTTCGGAACCCACCTTAAACTGGTAAATTCTGGTAAATTCTTGATAAATTCTTGCATTCTCGGTAACGCTCGGTAACTTACTTTGTTACCTTCATCAACTTTATGTTACGGAGAATTGTATAACTCTAGGTACATCGAGCACCTAGATTCGAAACTCGACAGTCGGAAAACCGTCTGGATTCGCGTAGAGTCAGATGCAGCCGCAGGTTATCGCTGGCTGCGCCTAGATTCATAAAGTAATTATATGTCTACACTGATGCAAACAATTTTATCAGCTCCTTACCCAATGGAGTAGAGTCGCCCGACGATAAACTCATGCTCAAGAACTTAAATGATACTTTAGCAGCGAGGAGGATTCGTAGGTATAGGCCTCTCTTTGAACGGGCTTCTCAAATAAAATCATAGTACAGTAGGTTAAACCGCTTTGGTACGGGACTTAAATGAAACGGCCTATCTACAAAAATAATAAGTTTGAAAATAATAAGTTTGAGTTTGAATTGAAATCCGATATTCTATCATATCTTTTTTCAATCCAAAAATAATTATTCTCATAAGGACATTTTACTTTATCTATTAGTGCATCATAAAATGAAACGAAGTTGGTTTTTAATCATTTAAGTGTAAAGTAGCTATCAACAAAAAGTCTGGTTTGAAATCTTACCCTGAAATTTATAATAATAGTTCTTGATATTAAGTTGCTTGAGAGTTCTATTAGAATGGACTAAAGTACTGGAGAGATGCAGTTAAAAAGAAAAGACAAAAGTGGTTGATTAAAGGGAAACTACAACAATATGATAGTGGGATAAAGAGGATTCTCAAATCGAGGAAAATTCGTACTTGAGGAGAAAAGAAATCTTTTTGATATTTGCTTTAAGAAATAGATGAAAGTTCTAAAGACTTCCGTTCTATTTCTGTAAACGAAATTAGAAGAGACTTTTATTTCATTTCTGATAATAAAATATAATTGTAACAGCTTTCAAATCAACCCTAAAATTGAAACGTAGCCCTTGCTATTGACAATAAAGTCGTTAATTTATCAATTTTGTTAATGTTTAGAATTCTTCAAAACGACAAGTCAATGACGGCAGCTCAAATCGACGAAAAGATGAGCTTGGACGAGGCTCGGTGTTGCGTTCGCAAAAGGAAGCGTAAGCGACGAAGAACTGGTTCCTGCTCCGAGGACGAGGACGACGAGACCTATAATCCTGTACTCAGTGAAATTCCGCAAGCAAAGAGACGCCGAACGCGGAAAAGCGGTGCTTTCCCGTCGATCCACACTAACGGATCTGTAAATAATACATCAGACGATGAGAGCTCACTTCTTGGTGGTGATAACGATTTACTTCCAGCAATGCTTGCCTGCGAACAAACTATGACCGAAGGGGAAACTGCACTACCTTTTGGACCACCTCCGCCTCCACTCCAGCGAGTCAAACCACCTCCTCTCGTTTATACAAATAATACTAAAATTAATCCAATTCCGACAGCAAATCTGCTTAAGCCAGTTCAAGTGCGAAGATTAACCCCAATAGGTCAATTATCTCAAGCACCAAGGCCAATGTTAGTACATAAACGTCCGAATCGACCAATGGTGTCGATACCTCAACCTAAACCTCACCCGAAACCTTCACCTCAGGTACCTCCCCAGCAAAAGCGTGCTAGAGTGCACTTACCCCAATCGAGATCCCAAAATCGATCTGACACTGGTTTCGGAGCCCCAAAAATTATCGATCTAGACAGCGATTCCGATGAGGCTATAGAAGTAATCGCTGAAGCCAGTAAATCCCCTGAGAAGAGTAAAACGCAGCAAGATAAACAAGACGCCGAGTTGAGCGAAATGAGGGACAAATCTTTTGAACAGTTGATTCTTGATCAAAAGCAAGACATCGACCTTGCACTTCAAACTCTCAGGAAGAAGTTCAGCACAATTCTTTCCGTATCGTCAGACGAGACTCAACGTAACTCGCGCAGGAATGCATCTTTGAAGATGAGACAATTCCAACAGGTTATGCGGAAAGCGATATGCAGATTAGCTCAGATTAATGATAGAGTCGTTAGGGAATATCAAAGTTGGAAGAAACATCAGCCTGCTGAGCGCAACGCAAACTCAGAAAGAACAAAGGTTGATTTGCTTCCGACGAAAAATCCAGACGTTGATCTTGAGATGAAGTGTATTCGAGATTCGGCTTCGGAATCGGAAGGCGAAGATGAAGATAAATCGGAGGATACTATACTGGAGGCCAGCAATCTGGAAGCAGATCAGCTAAATTGTTACAGGAACCTGACACTCTTCAGGAAAAAAGTTACGTTCGAACAAGCCGTTGGAGATGACAAGCCTTTTAAGGAAGATAAATCCGTTCAGGCTGACGATGTACGCACCCGAGATTATGAAAAGTCAGTGGGATACTCGCTCCTTATGAAGGCCGAATATGACCCAAAAACTAATAAGGATGTCTTGAAACCTGTTGCTATACCCAACGATCACTTTGGAAAGTTCCAGGAACAGTACATCTATCACTTACAGCACATCGAGGACAACGGAATTAAGACTGACGATGACGTGGATGATCTTCCGGATCCAAACGAGACTCCACTTAAAGATCTCATCGAAGCAAACTCTCCTTTTATTGCAGAGATGTTGGAGAACATCGCACCTACGGTAACGAATGGATCATCCAGTGTGGAAATAGAAATGATTTCCGATGAAACGCCTCCAGTTGAGAAGAATATTTCAGAGGAGATATTTGAAGATCATCACGCTGATCCAACGGTTGCGACTTGCAAGGCTGTAGAAGAACTTGTGAAAATGGTTACAAAGCTTTCGGATGAACTGAAGTCGAGTAATAACTCACCGGAAAATGACGCACTTAGTCCCGCTGAAATAACTGATAAGAGCGAAGACACTAGTAAAAAGGAGAAAACTAGGATGAACGATGAATCGAAAGATGAGGAGACTGTGCTTGCTGTTAGAACTCTTATAGAAGAAGAGTCCAGCAGTTCTAACGATGTAAGTGAACCACCTGACGCAGCACAAGCGGTGGAAGATGGGTGTAGTTTTCTAAATTAATTACCGGAACGTAAGTCCCAAATTAATACAAAAGAAGAACAACTTGTAATTTGTTGATCTGTTACAGTGATAGAGTTTATTTACACCGTGAGCAGTTTCTTATAATTAACGGCTACTCAAGAATTACTGTTATATGCATATTTCAGTATCACTGCTGATTTTGGAAAAAGTGAACCGTGGATATTCACGAAAGTAGAATAACATTACTATTGTCTTTATTATGGACACAAACATATAAAGCTTGTTAAAAATTTATTTTGTATAATCCAATATTGTTTATTTATGATTTTCGAGTAAATTTCGTCGATTAATGCTTTCTTTTGCGCTTTTTGACGCAGGTAGTGATACTGAAATATTTTAATAAACAGGATGATTTTTTCCATTGACAAGCGTTGCCGCGTCTGCTGCTGTAGTAGAAAGTTTGCAGTGTAAATTGATTTATTATAATACAGAATTAAATAATTTTTCAGATTTATTTTCGTATCCAGAGAAAGAGAGAGAGGGGGGGGGGGTCTTTCGAAATCTTACCTAGGTTTTGAGTTTTTTTAGTTCAGCAATGAGGGGTTAGTTAGTTTCAAAAGTCAACAATCATGGTTTGCAGGGCTTCAAGGTAATCATAATGAAGATTACGTTATTGCCTAATTTGTGAACATCTGAAAAATAGTAGATTTAAACATTTTGTTTTCATTTTCGCAGGCTTTATGATATTTTGAGTTTATTATGAAACTACTCTTTATTTTCAATTGCCTAACTCACATCTTTGAAATGTGCACATACTAATAAAATTAAAAGAACGACACTGGACGCGCAAAGTTACATTTCTCAATGAATGAAAACTTAAAAAAAAACTTAATTCTAATTTAAGTTTTTTTTTCATTTTTATATCGTTCCATGGCAACGAGCACAGAAAATCTTTACAATATATTTGTAATATTGTATTTATTATTCTTACTGGCTTTGACTGTGATGAGTAACACAATTGTGAAGAATTCACCCCACGAAAGGATTCATTTGTACATACAAAATATTGAATAATCGCGGGGTTTTACAAAAGGGCATCTTAACAAAAGTAAAAAAAATGTACATAGAAAGTGAAACTATATAATTGTACAATGTAGATCGTATTGCAATAATCGAGCATCTTCTGCTGGAATTTTATAAAAAGATAAATTAACTTTCCTTTATTGAAAAATATTTTTAACATATCGTTGAAAACAAAATATATTAGTAGTCTTTAATGGCACTTTAATTTTTTATAGTTCAAAGCTTTTAATGAAACGAATAAATGAAATAAACATATTTTGTATAGTCTGCAGTAAAGAACAAAAATATTTTTAATAATAATTCTTATTGAAAGTTTCATTTGCGTAGGAAAATTGAACACCTAAAGTATTCAGTCAATGTAAAGCGTAAACAGGTGACAATTACCCCCTCTTTGCCGTCTATCTTGCACAAACTCTCATTGAAATTTCTCTATCGTAAGAATCAGAAATGTCGATACTTCTGCGTTGTAAGTGGTGAATATTCAAACCGTACAAAGAAGTGCGTTTTTAAAGTTAAAAGTAAAATAATATTCCTTTTAACAAAAGTCGCTTATACTTTTGTTTGACAACTTTTGCTGCTCGGGATATTATTCTGCTTCATTTCTGAAATTGAAGAGTTTTATTTAAGTTGTAGAAAAACTTCCTCCGCTTTTATCAACGCTGAGGAATATTTGTAAAAACGTTCGCCTGTGAATTAAAAAAGGATTAAGAGTTGTCTTACAAAAATATCTATTAAATTACATTTTTCGAAATAAGTGTAGTGGGGAAAAACAAAAGCTAATCGCAGGTTTTAGAACATTTTTCACTTTTATATTCCAACCACCCATTTCGCTTACCTGTGGTAGAAGAATGAATCTGAATGCCTAGTAGCTGTGCTGCATGGAATTGATCCTCCGAACTTGAATCGTTCCTCTCATCTTTTTCGTTTTTCTTTAAAGAAAACAAGAAGATTTTGTTTTTGTAAATATGTGCATGTTTATCTTCTATTTAACTATTGCAGTGTGTTAATAATATTCCTAGAAGTAAAATTAATTTCATATATTCACTTTCCTGCCATTGTCGTTGCAGCGAAAATTTCATAAGACGTAATTTGCGAGCTATAGGACAATGGTTTTTTTCCCTAAATGCTAACATATAAATAAGTAGGACTATGTATATGTGTATAAGAAAAGTTATAAATATATATATATATATAAATATATATATACATATACATATACATATAGTGTCTCATATACCTACGTATGTATAGGTAGTGGGGGTGAGTGGTATGAAATGACTTTCTGCGTACTTGTACGTTAAATGAGAAAAGAGGTGATTTATTGTTTAATTAATATTAAGTTCTCAACTCTGCGACGTCAAATAATGAAGGATCTGTATTTTGGGGGTCTGCACGATGTAGTAGGCCAATTAAGAACGTGAGGATTTTTTTTCCTCGAAAAACCCATTTTGGGATTTAGGCTTATGGATATTAGGATCTTGCTCTACTGTAATAAATTTAATATGAATTAAATTAATTCTGTCTTGTTTATTCTTATTTTCCCCGAATAGAACTTATATTTTCAAATGGAAGGACTTTTATGTAAATCTGTGATTACATGTTGAAATTAGCATTCCACTGGTCAACTATATGTGACCTATCTGTCATTTTCGAAACACTAAATGCGTATCTGATCTGCAGGTTTTTGAAATTTTCAGGGAATATTTTTTTCATTTTTTTTCTTTTGAAAAATCAAAAATCGCGCTAGAATTTTTGTTGCTATGATCAGTTTTTAATTTTTAGCGATGAATAACGCTATAGTAAAAACATTTCTCAGTTGATTATCAGATTTTTATAACTTAAAATAACCAGAAGCAGATCGAAGCTTATTTTATTTCGTACGGTAACGTAATACATTGCGTAGAGATCTTGAGGAAGAGTTAGGTGATGGGGTTCGGCAATTCTCATTGGTGCCACCGTACCGAAACTAATCTACCTTTTAATGTAGAAACATTTTAGACTTCAATATGGGGAGTCGCGCCGGAGTCGAGTGAAATTTCGTTCATTGATATTATACATATTGATATGTGTATGGAAAAATGAAAGTTATTAACGTTTACAGAAGATTTTTACGCATAAACCTGTCTTGGGTCATAGTTTAGGACACACGTCATGTTTTAAATGAATTTGATTCGCTTGAATTGGCGCGATTTTCAAATCACAATTTTAATTGCCCGATGCCTTACTACAGATTCCCCATGGTAACGTCAAGGTTCCGACTTCCGGAACAATGTTTATAATTTTGTAGGCGAAACATATCTTAACTAGTGATAAGTCGCTGCAGTATGCACGAAGGAATAGTAAGTATTAAGGCCTCTGCACGGTCGATCGCACATACGCACAGTGGGTTGGATTTTTTGTTTCAGCAAAATTCAGCGCTCTATTTGGAACAGAATTTGGAGAACCCGTTTTTGAATTTTTGTTTATTTATACTTTTATGTGAATGCAAAAATAGGTTGGCTTGCGGAAAAGGTTGAATGCAAAAAATGGTTGACTTGTTAAGCTAATTGTTATAAACAAATTATATTAACAAATAGCTAAAATCATGGATTGTTCGCTCGCAAAGTATAATTGTGCGTTAAAATTGCTTACCTTTACCGTAAGAATGAAGCTTGATCATGACAATTTTTCACTTGTTATTTGTTTATATTTTTTAAAAACAAATTATACAAACAAATGCATATTATCGGCATTTATGGGCAAAAAAGAATGGTTTTTTCTTATTTTGTACAAACTACCTTATCAGTGATTTTGTTTGAAGAAAATTTGTCAACCGATATTTTTTTATAATTTTGTTCAACAAATTATATAAACAAATGACTATTATCGGCATTTATGGACAAAAAGAATAATATTTTATTCTTATTCTCTGAAAACTATCTTGTTAGTGATTTTAATTAAAGAAAATGTATCAACAGATATTTTTTTAATAAGTTTGTTTAAAAAATTATACAAACAAATGGCTGTTATCGGCATTTATGGGCAAAAAAGAATAGTTTTTTCTTCTTATTCTGTACAAAATAACTTTTCAGTGATTTTAATTGAAGAAAATTTGTCAACTGTTATTTGTTTATAATTTTCTTTAACAAATTAGATAAACAAATGCCTATTCTGTACAAACTATCTTGTTAGTGATCTTAATTAAAGAGAATTTATTAACTGATATTTGTTTGTAGTATTCAAAAATAAATTATATTAAAAAATGTTTATTACCAGAATTTACTGGCAAAAAATATAGTTTTTTTTTAATTTTCTTAAAAATATAATTGGCTATGTTGTTTAGTGATACAAATTTATCATTCAATATTTTTTATATATTATTTAAGCAATTTATATTAGTGAATATTTTTTATCGGTATTTATGGACAAACGAAGATGGCTTTTTCTTCGAATTGTTTACAAACTATCATGCCAGTGAAGTGTAGTAATAGAAATTCCTCTTGGTAACAACTTGAACCAAATAAAGAACATAAATTCCACCAGTGCTACAACTTTAAAAAACACCAAGTAAAAATGCGTCTCGTCGCCCGAACGCGCGCGGTTGATCCTCGCCTTACGAGCTCTCCCTCCTCATGTAAGCTGACCTTTCTCTGTTCTAACTTTATTACTACGTGAATCGTTGACCTATTATTATAAATTTTTAGGCAATGAAACGCTAACAGATCCGGCCATCCAACTCTTCGATTGTCCTCAATGAATAATAAAA
>NC_046659.1:45298816-45306563 GCF_010883055.1 Belonocnema kinseyi | reverse complement strand
GGAGCGATATTAAGGTGAATGCCGTAGGAGTGACAGAGATGGTAATAAAGCACTCTTAGTGCCGCATTGTGCCTTTGAATGTAGGTTGTTCCCGCGTGTGTTTGAATTTCACAATCTCCACAAAGTCTAAATTCAGCATTCGGCAAAGGTGCATCTTATATACAACGTACGTCATCGTATCGTCGTTCTGCTGTTGTTTTCTGTTCGATAAGAGCCTTCAAATATCCGACACAAAATGGTCTCGAATAAGAATTTTTCGAAATCTTGTTTTAAATTCGTCCCACAATTTAATTACATAACGTTCCGCAGACCACCATTCACGAGCTGTATCTATTAAACGAGTGATCGCTGCCTTCAGGCTCGTCGATAATTCCCACCCAAAAAGTTTCGCTATGTCTTCAATACCCTCGAGTCAAATTTCTGCTGAATGAGGTTTGTTCTTCCCGCTAAATTCTTTGACCTTAGAAACCGTAGGCTGCACAAGTCGATGTGTACTCTCAGATGTCGATTTCTGAGAATCAAGAGAAGCACACGTGTCGCCGATTTCCGTAGTTCCTAACTTCGGCAATGTTTTTTTTATGGTCTTGACTATCAAGAAACTCGGGCGGATTCGCATTAAATCTCCGATTTTCGCGATTTTCAGTTTCGGATCGAGTACGTTGATTTTCCTTAGTTTGCCCTTCTGCGTGATCGAAATATATTTCTTGACGTACGGCCTCCATTTGTGCATAAATAATTCCGGAATTCCAATTATTATTTTATATCACTCTGTACATTACTCGTTGCTGGTCTTGACGCATGCATCGAGTGCATTTTCGAGTGTTAAATTCACGAAATCGTCTGAAGTCCTTGTTTCGAGCTACTTGTGCTTCCTCGGATAGCAAACCAATTGGAATTAAAAAGGACTCATGATTTTTCCGCCGTGCAAAGAATTTTGTGCACGGATGATGACCTGTACGACTATTTGTACATATCTACATACATCTGTGCAGTTTGAAAAGCGTATAATTCAAATTAAATTTCATCGATTTAACGTCCACAGAAGAGAACCTGCAAAATTATGCTGAATCGTTCAATTAAGCGAAATTTGTAATCCTTGCTGTTACTTCAGGATCCCGGAAAAATCTTCGTAAAGAATTTCCGTCATTTGAATTTCCTGCTCCATACTTATCAGCGTCTATTTCACAGCCACACAAAAAAATCTTTTTCTGGGTCTGGTGATCCGACCATGTAGACTATATGTTTTTTGGGTCGCTGAATCCTAATCCGAGGTCCAAAAATCTACATCACGTCAGGGTTCTGACATAACCTCAAAAAACCTCCATTTTTTCATTTCCGAGGGTCAGACCATGTATACAATTAATTTGTCTAATCATTTATATTTATTCTTGGTAATCATTCCACAAATTCCAATTTTTTGCCAAAAGACATTGTAAGGACTACATTTCATTAACTCCTTCTCAAGTTATTGCTCTCGAAGTGACTACCCTGATTCTAATCTAAGGGGTACCATTGAGATCATGAGAATCTTTCATCGCATTCCATGCCATCGAAAAGATTTTGTTTATATGAGCTTTATTTTGATGCACCATCAGCATATATATATATATATATATATTCGATTTCGATCCATCCCAGTGGGCCCAAAATTTGGCGACGTCTTTACGACATCTTTATGACAATTTTATGATATCATGATATCATATGTCCATGTCGTTTATGTGTCTTTACGATATCGTAATCACGTCGCATGATCTGACGATATCTTAACGATATCGCAAAGACACCGAAACGACACGGACATAGGATGTCGTAAAAATGTCGTAAAGATGTCGTAACGATGTCGCCAAATTTTGTACCCACTGGGATCTTCGACGTCTTCTAGAGATCGTCTATCAACCTTTGATAAGATTGAGAGTTTGTCAGTTTCGTATTTAACCACTTACTGTGAAGAAATTCAAATTGTTTTTTCTTTGAAAGCAGGGATAAAGTAGCGTAAAGAGAAATCATAGTGAAGATTAGACCAATAATTAATTAACAATTAAAACT
Organism: Belonocnema kinseyi; assembly: GCF_010883055.1. Lineage (NCBI taxonomy): Eukaryota > Metazoa > Arthropoda > Insecta > Hymenoptera > Cynipidae > Belonocnema > Belonocnema kinseyi. The sequence continues at coordinate 45,304,514 of NC_046659.1, read as the reverse complement.
ATAGTACGTAATTTAGTTTAATATTTTTTTAGCCAGTTCCTTCTTTATTAATAGACTTACAAAAAGTTAAGAACTAAGCCTTACTACCTGACGAATCATAATATACATTATATTAATTTACGAACGTACTTATAATTAACCAATTAACTATCAACCTACAAAAATAACAAAAAGTCGAAAGTCTATCAAGAAACTGATTATGACCTCATCAAATGTTTGTAACTTAATGTCTAATTATTAATAATAATGGATTTAAAAATAAACATAAGAATTATGAGAAGCGAATTTTCTATTTTCAGGTGGAAATGTCGGAAAATCAGTTGACATCTGGTGCCAAGTTCACACTGGTTTTCCGTTTGTTTTTCATTTGGTTTGTACAGAACTTCATGAGAAACAAAGACAAACTTGTCACTTGATTATCTTTTGTTTCTCATGAAGTTATGTATAAATCAAATGAAAAACAAACAAAAATACAGTTTGAACTTGGGATCATTTGGGTTACTTTAGAGATTCTTTAAAGGGAGTTGAGTGATAATTCCCTTTCCAATGTTGGCCGCTGTAACGGAATATCGATATTTTTATGGGGAACGAAAACTTTAAACAGAGTTATTTTTTATTAATCCTTTTGTTTATGAAAGTTTTGATGTATTGTGTTTTAAAGTAAATATTATTGCTCCCTAACTTTAATAACTAAGCTGCCCAATAATTTATAATCTTTGTGCGATGAGTATTGTTTCTATTCTGTATTAAATTTTCTTGTAAATAAAATTGGGATTTGAAAATGGTGCCAACTTAACTAATCAAATTTAAAACAAATTAAAATCACTGACAAGATAGTTTGTACGGAATAAGAAGAAAAAAAAGATTCTTTTTTGCCCATAAATGCCGATAATAAGCATTTATTTATATCATTGGTTAAACAAAATTATAAACAAATATTGGTTGACAAATTTTCTTTAGATAAAATCACTGACAAGATAGTTTGTACAGAATAAGAAAAAACGATTCTTCTTTGGTCATAATTGCCGATCATAGACATTTGTTTATATAATTTGTTGAACGAAATTATAAACAAATATCGGTTGTCAAATTTTCTTAAATTAAAGTAACTAACACGATAGTTTTTACAGAATAAGAAGCAAAAACTATTATTTTGCCCACAAATGCCGATAATAGGCATATTTTTTTATATAAATTGTTGATCAAAATTATAAACAAATATCGGTTGACAAATTTTCTCCAATGAAAATCACTGACAAGGTAGTTTATACAGAATCCGAAGAAAAAACAATTCTTTTTTGCCCATAAATACCGATAATAAGCATTTCTTTATATAATTTGCTTAAAAAAATATAAGGAAATATCAAGTCACAAGTTTTCATGATCAACTGTCATTTTTACGGTAAAGGCAAGCAATTTTAACGCACAATTATACGCAAAAATCGGCTTTAATAATTCCGTCCCAAATTGAACGCTGAATTTTTCTAACAAAAATCTGAAATTGGTAATGCATTGCGCCCTAAAAGTTATTTTCAGCCCCGTTTTTTCATTTCACCCCACTGTGCTACGCCAACCTACACGGAAAAAATTTGTACTTCAGAAATTACTGAATTAGTTACGTTGTGGGGGATATGAGAAAAATTCGGTGAATTAATATTAACTATTCTGTAAATCATTTCGAACTGGTCTGTCTTAATCACAGAACTGATGATAAGTCTGATAAGTAGTCGTTGCCGTAGAAGTTCAAAATGATTATTGCGAACAAGTTGAAGAAAAACTACATCTGCGCTGTGAGAACCACAGTTCTAGGTCGCTTAAAATTATATAACTCTACTGTGTTTTGAAGTACACAGACGTGGCGGCGCGCTACTCAGGCGTGTGGCCAGGGTGGCCACATGTCAGGGAAGTCAGGGAAAATAAAGTTTGTCAGAGAAGTCAGAGAAATGAAGCAGCTGTCAGGGAAGATAGACATTTATATGTTTTTATAATATTTTGGAAACATTTCCTAATATCAATATAAATATTTTCTAAATTTACATTCTTTAAAAATATAATTCGTTTCTTAGTTTTTTATTTGTAGTTATTACTTTATTTACAGTTTGGATACATATTCTTTAGTTATTTAATCAGGTCAGAAAACTCAGCGACTTTACAATGGGCTATGACTGATGCAGGCTGATGCCGAAAATTGTGTAAATTAAATGCTGGGATTTTTGTGCTCCTAATTTTTTTGTTCTTTTTTTAATTTCCAATGCCATATGAATCTCTTTTGTAAAATTAACCCTTCTATAAAAGAGAAACACCCTGTAATAAAAACACGTATTGAACAAAGCCGATATCTACATAGATGAAACTTACTTATAAAATAGTAACATGGTATTTTTAATCATAATTATTTCTCATCAAAGTTATTTTCAGTTTAGGTGTGTTAATTTTTTCATATAGTTATTAAAACTATTTTTAAAGATAAGTTGAAGTCATTTTAAAATCCTAAAAACCACTTTTGCGAACAGGGATGCTGGGGATCTACATGTATGTTTTAAAATACATTTTGGCCTTTAACTGTGTTTTATCTTTGATCTTTTATCTATGAGAAGCATTTGCCCAAATCACATTCGAAAATAAATGCATTCCGTTCTGTACAAAATTGTCATATAATACCAATAAAATTAAGATTAACTTCACGATAAGGGCAGTTTTTTGGGTTTAATAAAACTTGATCATTTACAGCATTGCACACTGGGCCAGGAGACCCGGTTTCGTGGCCAAAAGTCGGAAAACATATAGAAATGTACAACAATGAATTCAAAGGACACTAATATATGGTTTTCGAAGGTGCTGATTCCGAAACTGATGTCAGAATTAAAAAAAAACAAAATGGCGGATCCAATATGGCGGAGCCAAATTTCAAAAAAATCATTGGATCCACTCAAAAGACGGTATCTAAGGGTTTATTGGAGGCTCTGACTCCGAATCTGGAGTCGAAATTTCGAAAAACTAAACGTACTTGATTCTATTGAGTCCCCTTGCCCCTCACTATTCGGGGTGCTTGAGTTAAGTGAGTCCCCTTGCCTCTCACTACTCGGGGTGCTTGATTTGAGTGAGTCTCCTTGCCTCTCACAATTTCAAATGGTTTTCGCTTACAAATTGTCGTGAGTTCCATCTCCCTCTTCATCGGTCAATTCAATTTCGTCTAGCAGAATTTCAGTTTCTGAAAGATCAGCCTCTTCATCTTCTCGATCTGCTATATCGGAACTGGATGTTGCGTCTTCTGGTATCACATTTACTTGAGGCGCAGCGAGTAAAACTCTGACATTTTCGGAAATGGGCAAAAATTTTTTCTTCTGAAGTCGCGAATGAACACTGATCGCAGAAATGAGTGGATCGGAAGAATCCATTACTCTATAAAACACATCATACATATTAGCTTGGTGGTCGTGTTTCCTGCTGTGAAATTGTCTGTAATTCTTATAGTCTTTGTTCCGAGCTTCATAAGCTTCTTCGCCAAGCATTCCTACCGGTAACACGCTTGTGCTTATGATTGCGGCTACGTGAATGAGTATCTTATGTAACGTTGAAGGCATAGAGTACCAGTTGTAGTGAGTTACGTATATTCGGGCTGTAGAATCACAAAGTTTTCCAAACTCAAGTGGATTTATCGGGAGCTGTTGTGACATAGCGGTTAAAATTGTTTTGAAATTACGAAGTAACTCACAGTCAAGTCCAAGATGTTCTGCAAGTTCATCTGTATTTCCAAAAGCTCGTCGAGCTGTGTTCCCATCGTTCGTAATACCAGAGCCTCCTGGTTTTGGTTTATCTATTATCAATCCCAACTTTTCCCACAAAATCTCTTGAACCTTTTTTTCCGCTGAGCAAATATTTCTTTTTGAGCAGGAGATCTTACTTGCCAGACCTTGAGAGGAAGCCTGTACGAAATGTGCAAGCAACATTCTAGTATCCTGATCCACGCATGTAATGGACTGAGCTCATACATCAACGAATTTGCGTCTGGTAGAAATAGGTCCTTCAGCTTATTGGACATGTCATTGAAGAACTTAGGAGTTGAATGACAGATGGGGCAAGTTTGCATGGATTTTGTCCCTGTTATTATGTTCAGTACTTTGCCGTCTATCAATGTTAAGAACAAAGAAAAATGGATTCGAATACTCCGTCTATCATCTAATGCAACTCTATGAGTTTCTAGCTTGTCAATTTGATTCTCAATGTTCTTTTTTTGATTCAAAACAATTGCCTCGGTTTTTTTAGTTTGCAGTATCTGAATAGGGCGACAAGATCTTGGCGATTGAGACGCTCTGTTATTCAAAAGAATAACATTGTCCACGTTGGACAATCTTAATGGGATGAGAGAAGTTACAAACAAGCTTTCATCACTGAGACTCTCATTGTCTTCTGCTGATTTAAAAGATTGCTTGTAAGGTGAATGACCAATACTACCATGCATACCCCACGAACACATCAACGAAAGATCCATTTCCGTAAAACCCAAATTATGCATATGCTGGATTATGACTTCCCTTTGCGCTTCCACAATCCTACTGGAAGTGATTCAACAAGGCCTGCAGAGTTACCTCTGCTTTTTTCTCCGAAATCGAAATGTTTTCTTCAGGTGGTCTACATTGCATCTTAACTTCTCTAACACAATTTTACGACGGCCAAATATCAGCACCACAGTTTTTGCTTTCCAACCGTATATTTGTGTACACAGATTTAGTTAGGGAATTATCGAGAAAGAAAGTAAGAGCTTCTCCAGCAGTCTTTTTTTTATTGGAATTTCCGCTGCCTCCAACAATTTTCTAACTTTTCTTGGTTGATCCAAGATTCTTGAAACCTTCTTGAGAACAGTATACAAATCTTTCATATCAGTTCGATTTGCTGCATAGCATGAAGCCATTAATAGTTTCTCCATATCATGCTTCTGTTCAGTACTGATTTTGGCAGATTCCCGCCGATTGGAGCGACCAGATTTCTCATGAAATTCTAGGCTTAGACGACCAAGATGAGAAGATGTTAGATGTTCTTGCTCAGTTTTCATGATCAATAAAACTGGAAATTCGGAATTCAACCATTCAGCATTTTTCGTCTCAAAATTATCCATGATCCCCCTCGCAACTTTGTATTTTTCAGAGCGTCTACTTTTGAGAGCTCTCAAAGAGGCTTTTAATCTCTCAACATCTGCGCTTTCAATGTTATTGACATTCAATTCCATTTTTGGTAAAATGTAGAAAACAGTTGTATCTACATTATCAGTTTTGAGGAGTTCTCCAAGAACTTCCCTTTTAGTGAATTTCGTCATTTTATATGACAAAATGTTGAAATATGGAACACAATATGGGAACGACAGTGACAAACAGGGAGAAGAGAAAAGAATAATTTGTTAACTTATTCAGAAAATTTATATATTGAACATGTATATATTTTATACATCAATTATGTTCATTAATATTTTATTAATATCTACGCACGGAATGTGGACTGAAAGCGGATTGCCGAAGCAAGTGAGTTCGCACGTCCTCGTTGATGCGGCTACGAAAACAAATGAAGGTAAGCCAGTAGCAGCGCAGCGCTCTACACGCCATGGCCAGTGATCCCAGATCTGAAACGAGATGCGGTCCAATACTATGACAGGGCTATGTCCGTGTGAATATAGTAGGAGACGCTGTAAATGACTGAGTTGCGC
>NC_046659.1:45291198-45298716 GCF_010883055.1 Belonocnema kinseyi | reverse complement strand
AGCAGCGAAACAAATGAAAAGTAGCAAAAAGTAGCACAACTATGCTCAAGTGCACATCCTAAGGAAGACATTCATATATTTTAGAACTCAATATGTTGTGTTATGTCATGTTATGGGCAATCGGAAGTAGGTGCTCTGCTGTATAATCTTGTTCTGCATTCACTAATAATATGATTGTATTAAATTGCAATTGACAATTCCAGATTCAATTGACTTCAGAGAAAGTTTACACTTTGATTAATAAAATAAATGTAGGTAGGAGGTTTGGAATCGATTTCTTGGAATAAAAAAACGTATTCCACGAACGTCAGTAGCATTACTAATTTTAGCAAGATTTTCTACTTTGTGCCTATATCATCGGAACAAAAATTCATCAATCAACGTATAATTGTCGTCAAAAATACTTCAATTCCTCCTCAGTTTAGTAATCCATTTCATTTTTCCGAATTCAAGAATCGACTTTTGGCCAGGAAATCGTGTCTCCTGGCCCACTGTGCATTGAGTCGATAAAAAAATCAAGTGAACGATCTACCTGGATAATGTTGAACTTGTATGGGTTTCCCTAATGCAGTTGTTCAGAAATGTACATAGTGTACCACTAATCAAATTCAGACGAATTTTGCGATAAGGGTAGTTTTATGGGGATACTAAACCTTGATTCCTTACAACATTAAGTCGATAAAAAAATCATGTGACCGATCTACCTGGATAAGGTCGAATTTATATGGGTTTTTATAATGTAGGTGTCCTAAAACGTACATATTCTACTACCAATCAAATTCAGACCACTTTTGCGACAAGGGTATTTTTTGGGGGATGCCAGAATTTCATACCTCAGAGCATCGGGTCTGTCTAAAACCCAGGTGACTGATATACCTGGATATGTTCGAAATTTGAGAAGTTTTTATAGCAGCAGAGTCGAAAAGATTCTCAAAGACCTTCTCATCAAACTAAGTCATATTTTACGTTAGGGGTGGTTTCTTGGGGCAGCTGGACCATAATTCCTTAGTATGTTAACCCGCTGGAAAAATCAAGAAATCGAACTAACTTAATAAAATCGATTTTTCACAAGTTCGAATCTTAAATATTTATTGGCAGAAACACAACGACCCTGAATTTGAAGGAGATAATAAATTGGCGGCTTGATATTATGTGACAATTATGTACAATAAGTAAATGTAGATGCCCAGCATCCCTAGTCACTCGACTGCTTTTTAGGGTTTTAAAATTATTTCAATTTATCTTTAAAAATAGTTTTAATCACTATTTGAAAAAATTATTTTAGGAAAAGTCTTCTCTCAAAAAATTTTCAGCCATTCTGAAAATTTAGATTGTTTGTTTTATTGAAAATGAATTTTTCTCGTTTAAAATTTGTTGTGCTGCAAGTTGTTTAAAGGCATTAAAGGATGCATCGAAAAAGGTAAATTATATTTTTCGAATATACATACATAGACTGGAAAATAATTTTGTAAAGTATGTTGCAATTTTAGCTTATACATTATGAGGGTTATTTTTGTAAAGATTAGGGGTGAGCAATAATTATGCTTTAACATTTTTAAGTAACATTTTACTATTTTATAAGTAGTAAGTTCCATCTATGTAGATAACTACTTTTTCCAATACGTGTTTTCATTACATGGTGTTCCTTTTTTATATAAGGGTTAATTTTACAAAAGCGATTCATATGTCATTGGAAAATAAAGAAAGAGCACAAAAATCCTAACAGTTAATGTATACATTTTTGGCATCAGTCTGAAGGTTTGTATTCGGATACAAATACGGGGGTTGTTTTTGTAGCGATTAGGAGTGAAGAATAATTTTGCTCCTCATTTATGCTTTGAAAATACTATGTTAATATTTTAAAAGTATTTTCCATCTAGATAGTTCATTGTTTTAAATACGTTCTTGCAGCACAGAGGGTTGCTTTTAAAAATAAGAATTTATTTTTAAAAAAAGTGTTTCATATCACATTGGAAAGCAGATAAATAGAAAAATAAAATAGCCTAGTCATTTTTTACTACTTTTTTCATTACAGGGGGCAACTCTTTTTTAATAAGAATTGATTTTACAAAAGCGATTCATAGCGCATTGTAAAGCAGAAAATAGCAAAAAAGTTTAACCTAGTCATTTTTTGTAATTTCGTGATTTTTTAGAGGGTGACGCTGAGTTGACGGCAAGCTAGCGCCGCCCTGTTTTTTCAAAAACGAATAGTCACTATAATGTTATTATATGACATTTTGTTTTTAGTTTGTGGCGCCGCTGAGTTGTCTAACCTTAATTTATCCATACTGCCATATAAAGCACATTTTTCTGGCTTGTTTCACTATATATTTTTAACTTTTTACCGTTTGCAAAAAAAAATCGATTGCGATTATGCCGTGACCTTCTATAGGGAATTTTAACGTAGAATCCGAATTTCAACAGTTTAAAAGTTGATTTTGCTGTTTTTTCGAGTTTTTTGGAAAGAAACTGAATGGGGACCCGATGAGGTCTTTACGGGTACTTTGTAGAGGCTCCATTCGTTTCCTTCAGTCCGGCAGGGCGCTTATACCTCATAGCAGTTCGTCCAAATAGGGATTTTAATTTAAACAATTTTCATTATTGGGCGATTCGGATATTCGATATCCTATTTTTATTTTTGTTAAATCATTTACTTTAGATAATTATTCAATATTATTTTTAAAAAATATTAAGCAAAATTTGGTTGCAAGATAACTTTATCATTCAGTAATTGTATTACAATAAAGGACTAGGTTATCTCAATAGAATCCTTAAAATGAAACTTTAAAGGCAAGTCCTGTAATGTACCTGTTACCTGGGTATTGTGAGAGGTATCTAAAAGATCTTTAAACGGACAGTGCTAGTGGCTTGAGGACTAATTGCCTTGCGCTTGTGAAGCGACTTACATCAGGTGGGTGAAGCCGTCAATACAAAATATTGTTTTTGTAATATAGTGTCCTTTCTGATGTTAGAGAAAGTATATAGAAGGATTAAAATGTAAGTTTCTGAAAACAGTACAAATAAAGGCATAAATATTAATGCAAAAAAATTTCTTTTTCTCGAGTACCTTTTCCCAAAATCCTTTGCTTCTCCCTATACATTTTCTTATTATGGGGTATTATGGTTCGCGAAAAAATTCTGGAAGCTTGCATTTTTGCTTTTACCTGGAAAATATTTTCAGACTGAGGAAAATTTTCTCCGAGGAAACATTAAGAAGCCGTTTCATGAAATCTTAGTTTGTTTGAGAATTTTTCTACTGTGCTAAAAATGGAAAATTTTTTAATTAATGAGGATTTGTTCAATTCCTATCGTGAAAATGAAAACAATTGTTTTATAAAAGCTGTTTTAGAAAAGTGTCCACAAGTGCCCGAACAAGTGAAAAGTAAATTAAAAACAAATTTACAAAATTGTTACATATATTTCTCACGCAGTTGGAAAAAAGCGTCTTGCTCTCTATAACATTTTTAACGTCAAAACTCCGTGTGGTTGCAATAGGATTTTATATATCCAGATGGTTTTGCGCAGTAATCAAGAGAAAGGTGTATAAAAATAAATCGTTTAATTATGTTCTACAATTTTCGGTGGAAAATTAATAGGTATATTACGTATAAAAAATGAACGTCAAATTGAAACTGTACTTCTTTCATAGAAAAACGCTATGTAGATATTTTTAACCTAGAAAGGAATTTGGGGTTTTATCGTTTTTAGTGACTTGAAGAGTTAAAAACAGTTAAAAATAAAGAAAATAAAAAGCGCTAAAACAAACGATACCCATACAAATCCTAACATTGTCACCTCTTCACTCCGATTAATATCTATAAAATTGACAAAAAATGTCTTCATAAACTCCTATCCACTACATAACACTTTGCCCAAGCATGACTTAGATCGGACAAAATTTGATTTCTTCAGGTTTTTTGATGCATTTATTAGATTTTACTGAATAATTGAAGTGATTTGCCATTAGGATACGGTAAAATTTACAATTGTTTGAATGAAGCACTCCTTATAGATTTACATATTTATAATTATTCATATTTTATTTAGCCCCACTGGTCGTCCTCAAAAATGGTTTAATATTTCAAGTGAAATAAGCAAGCGCAGGAAAACTAAAAAACTGCGATTTACTACATGCGCAGAAGAATTCGCTTTTGCTGCTTCATTGCAACTAAGAGCCGAAGGAAATGAGGCGCCTGCGAAAATTTACAAGGGAGTAAGCAGCATTTCTGAAGAAGAAGCTCTTGAACAGTTGCACCACTTGCAGAATTTAGATAAAGCGGCGAATCCTGCAACGAAATTGTCGGCCATGGAAGCGGCATCGCTTGTTGCAGATGCTAATTTCACAAAAGAGCTATATTTTTTAATACGTAAGGTAGTTAGGGAATACAGCCAGGACTTATTTCCTGCCTACCATGAAGTTTTGAAGGTAACAAAAGAATGTTATCCGAAAATGCATGGAATTAGAAGTGTTGTGAAGTAAAGTTGCAGGATTTACTAAACCATACCATTACGAACATTCTTTTGATGATGCAATCTGATACTAATGAGGGGTTAGAAGTAAAGCACTTCACATTGTATCTGAAATACGGTTTTGATGGTAGTGGTGGCCATTCCCTTTTTAACCAAAAGTTCGAGAATGCAGAAAATAGTGACCAATATGTTTTTGGAACTTTCTTAGTCCCATTCATCGACTAGATTCTTTCGACCAGTATGCTTACAGTGGATTTAGGAAACTACAGAAGTACTACAAAATGAAGACAAATATATGAATGAGCAAAAGTTTTTTTGAGTTTTTTTAAGAAGGAACCAAAGGGGGACTCAGTGGGATCTCTAAGGGTAATTTGTAGAGGCTTCTTTCTGTTCTTTCGGTCCGCCAGGGATAAACAGCCATTTTTTCTATTTTCAATGAATTTTCAGATATTTTATGGTATTACTGGTTCCGATAGGCACAAGAGTTTCCCAAAATGTTTATGGAGACTTTTATTTGTTATTGTGCTGTTACTAGCAGGTCAAAAGTTGACAAAAGTGTTAAAAGATAAGCAACCCGCACTCCCACTCTAACGCAATGGGGCGTTGTTTATCCGCGAGTCCGCAAGTTCACTCGTGCTGTGTGTGCTGTTCGTGTGCGTGGTGAAATTGAAATCATTCATAGCGTATTCGGTTATCCTGCACTTGCGCACTCCGATCTGCACCAACGCAGCTCTTACACTAGTGCAGGATAAACGAATGCGCTATTAGTGTAAATAAAATTAAATGATTTTAATTTCACCACGCACATGACCAACACACACACAGCAGGGTATGCCGCTGCGCCTGTGCTATTCGGTCATTCGCGCTGGGAGATTTTGGCTTCGGTTTGCAATGTGGGTTGCCTACCGAGACATATCTGCAGCTTCACGAATTCTGTCATGGGCACCTTTATGATGTCCATACACATATACCTTCAGTAAACTTGCAGTACAGCGGTCAGAAATGGAAAATTCAGCTTGATTCCGGTTAAAACCAATGAGGGTCCAATTTGGACCTACCGTCCCTTCTAGGTACAAAACCTCGTAATTTCTAGGGAAAAAATCGAAGATCGACCAAACTTCGCATAGATACTAAGTATCCAAAGAATCGTTTAAGGGGGCACCAGCGTTTTTAATATCAAAAAGGTCCAAATTGGACCCTCCGACAGTGCTAGTGTTAACTAATTGAAATAGGCTTTTATTATAGATGGGGACTACTGCTATTCGAAAAGCGATCAATCGTACTATCTTTTAAAAATTCAATGTAAGTGTTGTGAATTTAATTGTTAATCAATTTAAACAATTTCAGATGCTTTTGGGTTTTTGTAACTTTGCAATTCCTATTTTTTGACGATTTTAATTGAACATATTCTTAAAATTAAAAAATCTACTACATTTAGTTCTTTAATTCGCGCAGTTTTTCTTTCAATATTTCTTTTTTTTTAAATTTCTGTTTAAAGATTAAAGTATCTAAAATGTCTTTAGTTTTACAAGCCTTTGAAAGGGGTTGTCAAACTGTGAAATGATCAGGAATATTTTTTGCGATTTTATGGGCCTCCACATTAATTTAGGATTGTCCAGTCAACCCAAGAGAATAATTCCAGCATGAAATAATCGACCAAGCGCAAAAGTTCTCTCAAATAACCTTGCAAGGTCTTACGTCGATTTAGCCAAACTTTTGGTTCATGTAATCAAATATTTGATTATGTGGACTACATTTTCTTTATCAATTGTGTGATTTAACATATGTAATGAAAAAATTGTTATTTAAAGAATAAAATATGCTCAAATATTAAAGAAAAAAATTTATTTGCACCAAAAATATTGCTATAATTACAGAAAAGAATTGCGACACAAGCAGCGAAGGAGGAATAATAAAAAGCGATCTCAAAGTTTTACATCTACGTGATGTGCATCCCAGGATAACATTGCGATATTTATTTTGTACGAAGACGTTATTTTTGGTCTTTCAATAGTTCACATGAGACTAAGTTTAAAAAAGACATTATCACATAGAGAAAAATTTATAGGAAGCAGATCCCCGGATCACTAAGGAAGGTTTTTTTTGTACATCGATGAGGACAGAACTTTCTTTTCACGTAGATTATACACCAAAGAATGAAGAGTTTGCTTGTTCACGTATTAACGAAAATGTTTTAAGTATGTTGTTTGAAAATACATATTCCGTAAACTATAAGAGCGTTTTGACCACGCAGTTGGTTAATAAATCTCTGACAAGTAAGGTAAAAACCTCGAGGTCGAGGTTAAAAACAAAATTTTTTCCAGTTCCACTATTTTGACTTGTACATCTCATTTGTATTCAAATAGCACACTCCAACCCAGCATACACTGTTAAAAAAATCTGACTGAATTTTAATGCATATGTATTGGAAGTTTTTTCCACTCATGTATATTAAATTTTAAGTATATTTAATTGAAAAGTTAGTTACAGGTATCTTGAATTTAATTTACGCGTTCATTAATTTCCAGTTACATGAATGGAAGATTTTAATGCTTGTACTTTAATTTTCAGTTACATAAATGGAAGAAACTAGTAATACATTGACTTTAATTTTCATGCATGTGCTTTAACTTTCAGTTAGCTAGGGTAAGAGCCAAAAATTAGAGGTGCTGCCAGCGACTGGTGCTATTACTCTATGAATGAAAAATTTTTAAATTGCGTGTAATTAAATATTATTGTATGAATACAGAGTATTAAAATCATTCATAATATTAAAAAAAATGTTAACATACACTTAAAAATGTTAATTGCGATTGGGCCAACTACTTTATTAGTAAAAAATTTCTATAACTATTTACTAGCTAATGTGAATTATTGGATTCTTGAACCATTACAAGTTTAAGTACAATTACAGCAAACTGTACACTGATGAATCATACTTGGCCCTACTTTTTTTATTTAGTGCAAGATTTTGTATTGTGATATTTAAGTCCTAAAATAAAATCTGGAATTAAAAATATTATTTTATTACACAATAATGTTATAACG
>NC_046659.1:45268606-45291098 GCF_010883055.1 Belonocnema kinseyi | reverse complement strand
ATTCGATCTTAAACCGAATAATGAAATTTCTAACCAAGAAATATGAATTCTTAACCTAAAAAATCCTCACGTTACTTTCTGACGAGAAAAACACGAGGGAATACCGAGGATTTTTATATTCCTCGTGCGAAAATAATAAGAGGATTTTCTTAAGGATTTTTTCAATAGGCTACTTACCGTTTCGTTTATGACAATCAGATGTGATAATAGGTAAGTATGCTGTGTTGATAATCTCGATTATTCAGCCTTGGCCGCTACGAGCTTAGTGGAGTTCGTGTGCTCCAGATATACTTTGTGTCACGTGACCGCTAGTTCTAGAGCGCACTATTCGAAATGTGGGAAGAAAATTGCCTAAAAAATTAAAGAAAAATGACTACAATTTTTTTTCATGGCTATACTGAACTAAAATTTGCATTATATAACTTATTCTGCTTCTCCCTACACACAACTAGCACATATCACACATATTTAACATATATTTTTAACATATGTGCGGATAATCCGCTACAGCTGTGTTTGCGTAAATGCCAACAAAATGAAAAAACTTCGGGTGCGAATTTACACCAGTGTACCGTTTGAGGGTTAAACTAATTTTATTTGGTTGCAATACGATCCTCAAATTACTAATCTTGAGGTATTTTTTATGTGAAAGTAATTTTGATCTTTCAATAGTTGACATAAGATTAATAAGTGTAAAAAAGACTAAAATCACATAGAGAAGAATTTCAAGGAAGCCAGTCCCCCAACCACCAAGAAAGACGGTTTTTAAATATTATTTCAATGGGCACAGAACTTTCTTTTCATGTAAATTCTACATCGCGGCAATATGCGTCTGTATGTTCACGTTGTAACGAAAATATCTTGTTTTTATTGTTTACAATAAATTATGCATAAGCTGTAATAGCTTTTTGACCACGAAGTGGGTTAATCTGCGTCATATAGGGTAAAAGCAACTTTTCTCGAGGTCGAAGTCCAATATCAAATTAATTCCATTTTCACTATTTTGACATATATACCTAATTTTAATGTTTCAGAGGCTCCCAATGCATCTTCTTCATGGTTTTTGCTCAGATGTAAGCATACTATAGTTCCATGTAAAGTGAAATTAATTTTGTAAACGAAAAATGATAATTGGTGCCTTTAGCCTATATTTTATTTGGTTGTGAGTATTACGATCTCCAGATTACTAATCGGAAAGTATATAGTTCTGAGATGTTATGGGGACCAAATAAGTTTATAAAGCTGAGTTTATAAAAGATTAACTACATAGAGAATATTTTAGGCGCCAGATAAAGTTAACTAAATTTGAATGGTTGATATCGTTATTGATATGTACATAATTATTAAATTATAATGATATTGAATTATTTTTCTAAGTGGTATTTTTTTGCTGGGAGTAGTTCTAAACATCAGTGATTCTATATACGTTTTAACATCCAGCCTCTAAACCCGGTAATAAGCGTAGAATAGAGAAAAATTAATGTTTTCAGATTTCAGCGCAAAAATGAAGATTATTCTATTATTTTGAATGCGCGATTTTTCCATCTGTCTAAAATGCCACAATAAGAATAAGATACCTCATAAACATATTCACATCTATTTCCATAGCGACCGCCACACAGTTTTCTATTCTCCCAAAGAGAACGTGTTTTCAATATATTTAATTCCTTCTAATTGTACCAGTAACGCACCTCAGAGACATATTTTTTATTCCTCAGAAGTGGTCATATTTTGATTTTATATAATTCCTTTTAATAAGTTCACAAAATATGTGTAATAAGTTGTTTTAATTCCTTCATGCGGAATGTAAATTCTGAAATTTTAATTCTCACCAATTCAACTCTGCCTCTCTAGAGTTAAAATTATTTAAATTCGCACATTCGCATAGCTTTCCTTGTTGCTTTTTTAAGATGCTTAAATAAATTATTAAAATATAAATAAATATAAATTTGAAATACATCTAAAATACTCCTGTGTAGATTAAATTGAACAAAGAGAACATTATAGAAAAAAAGTATTTCTGTTTTTGTACAAAACCCTTTTCCGTGTACATTAAAAAATAAGTGGTTTTAGAAATACACAGAATTTCATTCCAATACTACTGCTTTAAAATTGTACATGAAATTTATCGTAAAAAATCACGTTTATCGAAGGACATGAGAAAAACTTACTTATAGTATTCTTCGCCTCAAAATGCACATCTAAATACGCGTGAATAATAGAACTTGCGAGAAGGTGCAAAAATAGAGCTTGAGGTAATTTAGCTTACAGTATTTATCTTAAAATGCACGTATAAAATAGTATTTGCAACAAATTCGTACAATAAATATTTCATCTCCAATTTCATGTAAAAATACACTTGTAAAGCAATGCGTAGAATGAAACTTTAAAAAAATGCGCCCAATATATTGTTCACGTGTAAAATAGCACTTGAGATAAATTTACTTATAGTATTTTGAGCTCAAAATGGTCGTGTAACTCCACGTGTAAAATATTAATTGATGGGAATTCGGTTAATATATTTTTCACGTGGAGATACACGTAGAAATGCACGTGTAAATTCAAGTATGAAATATCACTTGATGGAAATTCAGCCAAAATATGTTTATCGTGTAAATGCACATGTAAATTCACGCGCGAAATGTCACTTGATAGAAGTTCGGCTAAAATATTTTTAACGTGGAAATGCATGTGTAAATACACGTGTAAAATTTCATTTGATGAAAATTCGGGTAATATATTATTCACGTGCAAATCCTTGTGCAAAATTTCACTTGATAGAAATTCGTTCAATGTATTCTTCGCATGGAAATGCACGTACACATCCACGAGTAAAATTTCATTTGATAGAAATTCGATCAATGTATTTTTCACGTGAAAATGCATATGTAAATCCACGTGTAAAATGTCAATTGATGTGAATTCGGGTAATATATTTTTCACCTGAAAATCCACGTTATAAAATTTCACTTGATGAAAATTCGGATAATATATTTTTCACGTGTAAATTCTTGTGTATAATTTCACTTGACAGAAATTCGGTCAATGTATTCTTCGCATGGAAATTCACGTACAAATCCACGAGTAAAATGTCACTTGATAGAAATTCGACCAATGTATTTTTCACGTGAAAATGCATATGTAAATTCACGCGCAAAATGTCACCTGATAGAATTTCGGCTAAAATATTTTTAACTTGGAAATGCATGTGTAAATTTACGTGGAAAATTTCACTTGATGAAAATTCGGGTAACATATTTTTCACGTGTAAATCCTCGTGTAAAATTTCACTTGATAGAAATTCGGTCGATGTATTCTTCGTATGGAAATGTACGTAGAAATTCACGAGTAAAATGTCACTTGATAGAAATTCGACCAATGTATTTTTCACGTGAAAATGCATATGTAAATCCACCTGTAAAATGTCACTTGATGGGAATTCGCGTAATATATTTTTCACCTGAAAATCCACGTTATAAAATGGCACTTGATGGGAATTCGGGTAATATATTTTTCCCCCTGAAATCCACCTTATAAAATGGCACTTGAAAGAAATTCGGCTAATAGTTTTTCACGTAGAAATAGACGTGTGAATCCTCGTGTAAAATGTCACTTGAAACGAAAGATGTACAGTAAATCCGTTCAAATAAAAGTTTTTACAATTTGGTCCCTAAAGTGCTAGAACGTGTGGCGAACAAAGATAAAGATTTTAAGAATCATAAACATTGACAAACTTAGATTGGTGTAACTGCTGCATTTTAGCTATTTTAAATATCTGCAAATGTAATCTGGGAAATGGCTGGGAACAAATTGAGTGTGCAGGCAAAGGCCTTAAACTTCTAAACTGGCAATACGTGCGATAACAAAGATTAGTTTAAGCTATGTATAAACACATAAAAACATTTCCTAAATAAACGAAAGACGTCTGTCCAGTTGATACTAAAATTTTAGAGAACAAATTCAAGGTTAAGACGTGACAATTTCCAAGGAGAAGACCTGATGGCTACTAAAGTACAATTACAACCTAGGATTCTGGAATTCCCCAAAAATATAAATAAAAATTGTTTATGACGCAGCATGATTCATAAAGATTAATACAAAATGAGCATTTTTAAAACATGCTCTCAAAGAAATGGACTTCAATGTTTCCATTCTTACTGCAATTATTACCCGATTTTCCGGAACATGTTTCTCACTTTCTTCCAATTATATGAATAAGCTAATCCTGTTAATTAAAATTGAATCAATTCATGCTCTCATACTTTAGGTATTTGTAACTGACCTGTATGTCATACCAACATTTCGGTGCCGTATGCAAAAAAGCAGCAAAAAAAATTAAAAATTTTGGCTTTAAAATGGAATCCCATTTGCCATTATTTTGCCATGTTAATAAATCCCCTTAATAGTGAAACTTGCTGGGCGTTGATTTTCACAAGCATCAATGTTTGGGCTTTGTCGACTGAATTAATAAGAAACAAAGAAATTGTATCAGTAAAAATTCAAACTGAGGAAATAAAGAAAAGGCTATATAAATATACAGTTTTAATGTGTACAACATTTTAAATCCTCCGAGGAGTCTTTGAGCCTAGGTGAGCCATGTCCTGTCATGTGCGGTCGTACGTTGACATATCATTGCGGGGAATAAACGGACGTCTCCTATACGTATTTTGGGGTTCTAAATTCGAATCCGTTGAGATTTTACCTCTAGCACATCAGGATTTTTCGCAATCACAGAAAACGTGTTAAAAATGGATTTTTTCAATGTTTCCGCATATAAAACAAGTCGAACATGTCTATATCTATCAAATTCTTATTTAAAACAACAAAGCTTATACCCCAATCCCAAAAACTCCAAATCTACGAACCCACAAACCCCAAAACCACAAACCCCAAACTCCAAACCTATAAACCACAAATGCACAAACCTCAAACCTACAAACTACAAACCCACAAATCCTAAACCCTTAAATGCTAAACCCACTAATCCTACATCCACAAACCCCAAGCCTACAAATCCCGCATGTGAAAATCCTAAACCTATAAACTTTTGGCCTTCAAAAGCAGAAATCCCTAACCCACAAATCTTGTACGCACAACCCCCAAACATACCACCCCTAAAACCCAGTATTCTAAATCCACACACCCCAAACCCGCAAACTCCAAACTCACAAACCTCTAACCTACAAACCCGAAAGACCTGTGACATAAAGTAAATTCGTTGATATTGTAATTAATATACTCGCCCTTTGCCGAACCCAGGAATAACCAACGAGAAGGTGGCGAAATACTATTCCCTTCTTTTTTATTTATTTTTTTATTTTTCGCTTATTTGGTTTTTTTGTTTGTTTTTAATTTAATTAGTTACATTAATGTGGCTATTGTCTTTTAGCAGAGTAATGCGTTCGCTGGCTTTCGAAAGATCTACGAATGGCTTTTCTTTGTTGACTACTTTTGGTTTCACGGATTAAGCCCCAACAGTAGTCTGCTAACATGGATTCATTCCAAACTCCTTGCCATCTCTTCTCAACGTCTTTCGAGTCTTGCTGCTTTCTTTGACCGTGTTTCTCACTAAAGCCCAGATGACAATTGGTGCGCAGGATGCGCGCACTGTGAAGGCATGCGTGCGAATTAATCCGCGTGACGTGCGTTCAGACCAGCACTCAGATGCGCCATCCATTGATGCGCATAGGCAACGCACGCCATGCGAGACACGCGCGTGCGTAAAGCAAACACTCGGTGCGCGTGGGTTGGCTATCCTAAAATTATTTATTTATTTTAAAGGAGGTAAATAAAAAGCTTGAGTTAAATAAATGTATCGGAATTTATTAACAAAATAGCACGCCTATAGCGAGGATGGTGGAAAAACCTCACAATCACGAGCAACTGTCCTCAAATTTTCATTTCTTCCCAGATGATAGCGCTACGCGCGGAAACTCTAGGAACTACGATAACATGTGATGTGAATTTTGAACCGGTATAAATATAACCTATTAATTCCGTTTCAAAATTGCAAATTGTTTGTGTTTAGTGGAAAAAAATTGTGCAAAGTGTCAATGCTAAAAACCTATATAATAAGTGATACAGCAATGTCGCGTTGTTTTTATAAGGACTGCGATTCGGATAGTAGGTCACATAAAGAGAGAGGTATTAGACGCAAAATCTTCAATATCATGGACATAGGAAACAAGAGACTAGGCATGACATTGCGGGGGTGATGCAATGAGGGGGGAGGTCCGCCACCTTTTGATGTCCCGCGATAAACATGGCAGCGCCCACATGTTTATATTTTCATTGACAGTTTGTCGGCAAAAATGCTCGTGCGCATAATCAAATGGCACATCGTAAGATGGCGGCTCTCCCCACTCATGGAATTCTCCCTTCTCCCGTGGATTCAACCCCGCTTGTCAAAACCAAACTTAACCTATAAACACACTCGATGCTCCATAGCAGACAACAATTTCTAATTTTATATTTTCACTGAAGGGAAGCTCTAATATGGGATGACATAAAACTCTGAGGACAGGCGATCGCGAACTGGCGCCAGTCGAAATACATGACGTGCGGTCTCCTTGTAGTACTTCGTGATTCTCACAAAACTATAATTGGCATACACTGACGCGTTGCAATGTTGCAAAAGGCACTGGGCTGGCCTGCTTTGTGATTCTTTTGAGCTAAACCGACAGGACGGCACCCTTATTGGAAAGGCAATTTATAGCTTTTATAAGGATTAAATAATAAATTTTGTTAATTTATAAATTAAACATTTTGTGCACCCACTGTGTACTCATGTTGCGCTCATGTACAAGCCGCCAAATTTCGTCACAGGATGTTCGTAAACATGCTCGCATTGTGCCACACCTGGTGCACGCACTTCAGTTACAATCACAAAATGTGGGCGAATATGGTGAAATTTGGCAATCATGTCATGCGCGCATCGACGTGCGCGTAACTTGCGCGCACGAATTGTTATCTGGGAAGTCACCCAAATTTCCAGGGAAGTATTCAATATGCAAATCTAAAAAGTGTAATTTTAAGTTCATTAAGCAGTTCATATGTTTGATAGCGGATACCATTTTCTCAACAACTGTTTTGTATTGTGGAGTTTTTTTATTTTAAAAAAAAATGCACTCACCTCTCTGAAACTTTGCCACGCATCCTTTTCTGTATCTGTCATAAGTTCTTTAAAATGTTCATCCTTAAAAAGATCTCTTATTTGTGGACCATCAAATAGGCCTTCATCAATTTTTGCCTCAGATGTTATGGAAATTTTTCGAAAAGGTATTTAAAAGCAACGCTATCTTACGCTTCCATGGCCTTAACAAATTGTTTAATCAATCCTAACTTAATGTAAACTGGAGGAAGCAATACTCTTTTGACAGGTAGTAAATTTTTTTTAATGTCGTAAGAGCCGATTTCTAAATTGTTTCCAGATGTCCACAATTTTTTTTCGTAGTGCTGTTCACTTGCAAGACTGTTCCACTCACACAAAAAACATGGATATTACGTAAAACCGCTCTGTTGCCCTAGCAAAATTGTTATAACTTTCAGATCTCCGCATACTAACCAGTTATGCCCATCATATTTCAATTTTTTACAAACAAATTCCAGACTTTCATATTCTTCTTTTAGGATCGTGGAATGTGCTATTGGAATAGGAGCGTATACGTTTACATCATGTAGTAAAATTGCTTTGAAACTTCTTCTAGATGAATCTAGAAAAAGTCGCCAATCTTCTGGATTGTAATTTATACATTTAAATTCACCAATCCAATTTTTTACATCCCTTCTTTTTCCCTTCTTTCTCTCTCTGTAATTTTTCTCTCTCCATAATTTTCTTTTTCTCCTCCCCACTCCCCACTTTTACTAGAAACATTCCTTCTTTCCCTTCCTTTGTCCCTCCTATTCTCTTGACTGCTTCTACCCTTATCTGCTCCTCTAATATCTCGAAAAAGATTTGTTATTTCCACTTCTCCTGTTTCACTCTCCACTTTTAATCTCTTGACTACTATGTTATTTTTCCTCTTTGCCCTTTCTTCCCCTTCTAATCTTCTTTCGATCTCACTGAGTCTTTTCTTCAATCTTTCATTCTCACTTCGGACGTTATTTTCATTCCCTTGAACTATTTCCTCATTTTCTGTTTTCCCCCATATGCTGATTCCTAATTTCTAGCCTGGATACCCGCTCTTCCAACTGTTTTATTTATCTAGATCTCTGTTTGTCAAACTCTTTGTGTCTATTCTCAATGCTCTCTAGCTTACAGCAAACCTTGTCTTTCTCCTCCTTCCAACGTTTATCCCATTCTTCCCATTTTTCTCTGAGCTTTTTCACTTCCTCCCTTACATCGTTTCCCTGCCTATTCATATCCCTATTCATGTCATCCAATCTCTTTCTTGTTTCCTCTCTAAACCCTTTAATGAGAGCTTCCAATTTTAGAACATCCCCCTCCCCCTCTCTCTCTGGTGTTTTCCTTTTAATTCTAACTCTCTTGTTCTCCTGGTCCCTTTCTATCTCATCTTCCCCAGCCACTCTTTTCCTTTTTTTCTCCCCTTCACTGCTATTCGCGCTAGCCTTTTTTTGCCATTCGTGCAGACTTCTGTTCGAACCCGCGTTGCCTAGCTTGTTAAGGCGCTGTAAATTTGAGGGCCTTCCCCGTTGCTTGCCCGTACCTGAGTCCGCTACCCTCCCCACTTGGGTCGACTTCTCGCCACTGGGATCAACGTCACCCATCCCCCCACTTTCAATGCTTTCATCAACGTCAGTTGTTGCAGCCACTACGGTTTTCTGCTCTGTGCTATCGTCCAGTAACTGTTGCCCTCTGGCGCCAGTTTGTGGACTTCGCGTCGTCGGGATCCTACCTTACCCAAAGCTCCGTGACGTTTCCCGCCTTTATTTCCTACCTCTTGCCCCCCTGACCAAGCAACTATTTTTTCACTCCTAACCTCAAAAACTTCACACGCTCCAAATTTTCACTTCAAACCACTCACTTACACCCTTCACACGTTTGCCTTCACTCACCCTTCTTCCTTTACACTCGATCTCCGCACTTTCTGCCTTTTCTGCATCCACTTACCCTTATTTCCTTCACCGAAGCCAAAAATGCACCACTTGACAAAAAGAGTTCTTTTGCGATCGGTACCGGAAACGGAAGCCCCACGAAAAAACATATAAATTTTCAACTAGAAATGATCAATTTTAAATATAAAAAGATACAGTTAAAATTTAAGTATTAAAAAATGTTTTAAAAAAAAAAAAAAGATCGAATTTTCATTAAAGGTGTTGATTTAGTTCATTATAATCAACCAAAAGAATGCATTTTTTACCAAAATAGATGAATTTTCAAACAAGAATGATAATTTTCTACTATAAAATAAGAATTTTCAACTGAAAAAAAATGATAAAAGTCAATGAAATTTTAAAATTTGTAACTTAAAAATTAATATTAAAACTAAAAAAAACAAGTAATTAACCAAACATGTAATAGTTCATTATCAATTTAAAAATTTCATTTTCGACGGAAACTATGAATTTTGAACTGAAAAACATAATTTTTAACAAAAAATTTGACAGTTGAATTTTAAATTCTAGAATTTAATTTTAAACAAATAGAAATCAATCGAATTTTTTACAGATTAGAAGTTTGAACAAAAAAGTAAATACACAAACAACAAGAATAATATCCTACCAATGAGTTGGATTTTTAACCATATACACACTTGAATTTGAATTAGAAAAAGATAATTTTTTAACAAAAAATATTAGTTTTCAAACAAGAAGGAAAAGTTTCTACTAAATAGACGAACATTCAACTCTTTTTTATTGAATACATTCCTTTTTATTTTAAAACTTCTAGTATTACATTTTTTGATTGAGATTTCATCTTATTTGTTAGAATTTTTTAATTTTGTTTAAAATGAACTTTCCTGTTAGAAATTCATATATTTGGTTTGAAAATTAAACGGGTTTGCAAAAAAATCATCTGTTCTGTTAAAGTACTTCATTTTAACATGCAAATGTTAAAAATGGTTAATATTTGTTTCTTTTTGGACTTAAAAAACCTTTTCGGATGAAAATTGATTTTTGAACTGAAAATTTAACTGTTCCATTTTTTGTTAAAAATGTATCACTTTTAGTTGAAAATTCAACTGTGTGGTGGAAAATTCATGTATTTTGTTGAATATTCTTATTTTTTATAAGAATATTATTCTTTATGTTCGTACATTCATTTCTTTGGTGAAAATGTAACTATTTTGTTGTTAATTCGATTTTTTTGTTAATTAATTTTTTCAACTGAAAATGTAACTGTTCCTGTTTTGGTTAAAGAAATATCTTTTTTAGTTGAAAATTAACTTCTTTCGTTGAAAATTAAACTACTTTGTTGAAAAATCAATTTTCACTATTCTATTTTTAGTTGAAGACTTATTTTTTAGATTAAAATTCATTTTTAAAGTTGAAAATTTCTTTGGTGTTTGCTTCAAAATTCGTCTTTTTCAGAGAAAATTAATTTAATTGGTAGAAAAATCATCTTGTTATTTAAATATTATACTTGTTGTTTGTGCATTTACTTCTGTGTTTAAAAATTTAACTATTTTGTTGTAAATTCGATTATTTTTGTCATTGTTCAAATCTGATTTTTTAAATTGAAAATTTAACTGCTTCATTTAATGTCTAAAATTTATATTTGACGTTAAAAATTAATTTTTTTATTGATAATTCAACTATTCTCTTGAGAATATGATTGTTTTTGGGCTGAGAAAAAAATCAACTGAGAATTTGATTGTATAATTTTTGGTTAAAAATTTATCTCTTCTAGTTAAAAATTTATTCCTTTTTTCATTAAAAAATTAACTATGTGATTCGAAAAATTTTTTTGCTTGAACATTGACCGTTTTTAATTAAAAATTCATTTGTTTTGGAATTAAATTATTATTCTTGTTTGAAAATGTATCTATTATGGTTAAAAATTCTATTTCTTTTGTTGTTGATAATTGAACTATTTTGTTAAAAATGCAAGTGTTTGGTAGAGAATTGTTCTTATTTAAAAAAATTAATCTATTTTAATCAATAATCTATTTGGTTCGTTGAAAAGACTGGATTTTATACTAAAAAAGGCATTTTTAATAAAATACATGAACATTTCACAAAAGAAATTTTTTTTCCACCAAATCTAATTTTCTATACAAAAATTAATGATTAATCATAGTCAAATAATCGACAAAAAAGATTAATTTCCTTGTTGAAATCGCTTGAAATTATTTAAATTCCTTGAAAATTCCTTGGAATATTTTAAAACATCCTAAAATATTTAAAATCCTTTAAAATTTCTTGAAATTTTGCAAAGCTCTTGAAAATTCCGTAAAAATTGAAAAATATCCTCAAATATATTTGAAATCCTTGAAGATCTCATACTAAATGATTGAAATCAATGGAAAATTCCTTGGAATCTATTTAAATATCCTAAGATATATCAAATCCTTCAAAATCTCATATTAAATTACTGTAACTCTAACCCTGCTATAATTGTTAAAATTCTTTTAAATTCCTTTCAATTATAAAGATAGATTGAAAATTTATTGACATCTTTTTAAAAATCCTCAGATATTTAAAATCCTTTAAAATCTTTTGAAATTTCTTAAAAATTCCTTGAAAATTCAAAAATACCCTAAAATAATTCAAATCTTTCACAATATCATACTACATTATTTAAATCAATTGAAAATTCCTTGGAAAATTTTAAAATACTCTGAAATATTGCAATACCTTACAAATTTTTTGTCATACCTTGAGCTTTTTCCAAAAAGATTTTTAAAGTACTTCCTTTAAATTCTTTGAAATTCCCTAAAATTATAAAAATAAGATGAAAATTCCTTGACATCTTTTAAAACATTCTCAAATATTTAAAATCCTTAAAAATCTTTTGAAATCTCTTGAAATTTTTAAAAGCTTCAGATTAGAATTTCGAAAACAGAAGGACGACTTGTCCTTCTCCTGGGGCCGTACGACCACTGACCGGATGGTTGCCCTCTGGCGCTCGGAATTAAGTGATCCTTGACTTGGAGAAGGGTCCTGGGTAGTCCCCTGCGTCTGAGACTTACCTATATTGAGAAGAGAGGTACGTGTCCACGAGGTCGATGTGGCTGCCGTGGCAAAACACTTTTCCCACAGTTTCTTTTCAATTACGGGTCGGATCGCGGGATGGACTAGATCAATCCGCACTACGTTCAGCTTGGGGTAACGCAGAAGGTTTCTAGAGACCCATACGTGGGACCCCGGGGGTCGCACAATTACTGAGCGAATGGTGGGTTGCGGTCGAGGCTGACCGAATGGGACATATACCAATCGACGGCGAGGGTCATCAGCGGCTACCGGCAGATTACCTCAAGGCGTGGAGGAAAGGGGAACTGCACCGTCTGCGAAACACTTTTCCCACAGTCGATTCTTAATGAAGGGCTTGATCGTCACTTTTGCACCGCACGGGGCGTCGTCGATGATGCACGGGGTACTTTTCGCAGGGCTAAGCTTGATAGGCGAAGTGCTGAGCTCCAAGACCTCATTTTCACTGCCGGAATCGTCTGGGGCGTTTGATTTTAAGATTTGTTCTGGCAGAGGGGGAGTCGCTGCATGGAAGCTCGCAAGTCGATGTCTGTAGGGGCGCGGGGGCTCTGGGAGGTGGAGAGAGCGGTCGAGAGGGCAAGTTGCTGAGAGGGCTAGTGATGACTTCGTTCTGATGATCGAAAGAACTTTTGATCGAGGGGAGATTGACCGGCTGATTGGAAGGAATGTTAAAATCTTCGGTGGGCTCGTCGGGTGACGAGGCGTTTGGGGGAAGGATCTTTTTGCGATGAAACGCCCTATGGGGTAGTGGAATCGGTCCGTAGGTATCCAGGAACACGTTTTCCTGTTCTTGCAATGCTTGCCGGTGGCGGAGGGCAAGGCATTTACGGAGATTAGGTCGACAATTCTTCCGTGTTGGGGCTTGGGGATTCATGAGTCTTGCTCGATAACTGCATAAGGGGCTCTTATCTGGAGGTGCTGTTCGAGGGAGCTGACGTCTATCCCCAAGAATTGGTGATGCCTGGGAGGTCCTTTCCTGCCTCCGGAGTAAAGCTGGGTCTTCCTCTATGCGGCTGGGGCTCCGTTTTTCTGAGGGGTCTCCAAGTGTCCACCTAAGAGACCAAAAAAAGAAAACACATGTAGGGGGGGGGGGGGGATGTGATATTCGTCCTCGGTGGAGCCCCCGACGGCGAGGGGTCCGTTGAGCACTCGGTTGTCTGTGTGTGTACGTGTGTGTGCGTGAATCGGCCTCTGTGGACCCCATGGCGTGGAGGGGTCCGTTGAGTACTCGGTTGTATATGTATGTGTGTGGGTCGTCCTCTGTGGAATCGCTGACTAGGAGGGGTCCGTTGAGTACTCCACTGTGTGGAGTTAAGTATATGTATATATTTGTGTGAACAGGTGGGATTTAGAGAAGTAAGGTGGGGCGAGAAACCTAAACAACTTCATTGAGCTCAGAATAAATAAATATGAAAATAAAAGAAAGAAGTATGGTAATCGCCCTACGGGTAGACATGTTTGATGACCATAGAAATATTCTGAAACGGAATGAAGGTGTTTTAAAAAAGAATTGAAACCAGTCGTACGTGATTACACATCAGGATGCAGCTCAGGATTGCCACCAAGAGGCAAGAGGGTGCACAATATTGCGGCGTATAATTCACGAGGGTGAATGTCGTTGTGGGTTTGGTGTGCCTGGCACCGACGTGTGTTGAGACGTAGTGATCTCGTGTTGCGTGCTAGGTGGCAGCTTCGCTGCGAAGGTGTGCTATCTAGATGGTAAATCCGGTTTTAGTGACGACCGGAGAGAGCTCTTTCTTATTTATAGAGGAGGATCGCGCGTCGTCCGCGAAAAGAGGGTAGCAACGTCGCGTTGTGGCTGGCGTGCGCGAAGTGGGGATATTGCGATGGCAGTTGGTTCTCCGCGAAAATCGGGGTAGGGATGTCGCGTAGTGGCTACCGTGTTGAAAGAGGGGATTTTGAAAGGATGGTTGCTTTGTCTCGCTGGTATCGCCAAACTATCCCGTGGCTTCAACGATATCTTACTGGCTTTCCTGATCGCTCTCGTATTCACTTTATTAATAAGGTCTTGAAGCAAATACAAACTTAATACTAACTTATACTAATGGGTACATTTTCGACGCTATTTAATTGTATGTAAATGTAAATTTTTATATAATTAGCCCCAAAACGTCGCAAGAAAGAAAACTTTCAAAATTTTCTTTCAACTACTAAGTCTTCTAAAAGAATTACAACTAAGTATACTGTAAAATAATAAAAGTTAGCTTAAAAGTCTCGTAAATGAAAACGCGTTTATTCACTTAAACACCGGGTGGTTCCTCATCTGAGGGCCTTGCTTGACATTGAACAATTCTTGGCTTGTTTATCTCACTCACTGGGTGTGACGAGGATTGATTATTCATCTCCTCCTGGATGCCGCAAGTCAAGCCTGGTCCAGAGGAGAGAGATTTACTTACTTTACGCTGGTAAAATGGAAGCATCTGCGTTCCAGTGATTTTTACCGGACGGTTTCCCATCTTTTCCTGGTAGACTTCGTCGCCTAAATGCTGTATGACCTGACATGTCCGTGCCACTTCGGGACAAGGGCGGCGTTGAAGCCGCGCTCCTTGTCGGACAAGAAGTGTGTCCGAACGCGTACCATATCACCCACTTGATAATGTGGAGTTTTTCTTGGCTGCAATCCTCCTGGCTCCTCTGCAATCTCCTCACTTTGAAGCTGAAGTTTGACGACGGGGGGCTCTTGAAACGCTCATTCTCTGGGTCTTTTCGTGGAAGTATCGAAAAGTACCTCACTCGGAGTCTTCCCCGTGGCCGAATTTCTGCGATTGCGTAGATTAAAGAGGATCTCAGGAATGTCCTTGTCCCAATTCCGGTGAGTTTGGACATGGAGACGCAACCGCATTCCTTTCTTGAGCTCTTGATTTCTTCGCTCCGTCGGATTGCCCTGTGGATGGTAGGTGGGTGCCGTCCATGGCTCGGCACCCCACCGGGCGTAAGCGATTTGCCTCACCTTTCCTGTAAATTGGGTGCCGTTGTCTGTAAGAATGATCCGAGGGTAACCATAACGCAGGAATACCTCGGACTCCGTGAGTTCAACGATTTTCTTGGTCTTGGGGTCACCGAGTGAGAAGGCCTCGAGCCATCTAGAAAATAAGTCGGTCACGACAAACAGAAATTTTTTGCTACAAGGAGATCTAGGATAGGGCCCCATCAGATCTATGGCGACAGTTTCCTATTTTCCTTTAGGTTGTCTTGGTCTCTGCGGATTTATTACAAGAGTTCTAAAGGACTTACAACTGGCGCATGAGAGGTAGGTCCGCAGATAATCCCGTACATCGATACGCATCCTATCTTAGGTAAACTTTTTCTGAATGGCCCGAAAAGTATCATCGCCTCCCGGATGATCCGAAGCACCACTGTCACGGTACTCGTAGAGAACTCGTTCATAGGCGTTCTCCGGTACCAATATTGATCACCGAGTCTCTCACCTTTTCTAGAGGCCGGAACCGTCTACTTTAAAGCGTTGGAAAAACACTCCTCTTGGGGAGTCGATGGACCTTCTCAGAGATAGCCACTGAGCTGCAAGTTGGCGTATTCTCTTGTCTTCTTGCTGTAAACGTAAAATTTCCTCATAGAAATTCGGTACCGTGATAGTAGCAAGGAAAGTGCTGAGGCTCGATTCAAGTCCTGATGGCAGTAACTGCTCATCGTCATCGAGCACCTCCGAAACACTTGTTTCATTCGGCCGTGACGCTAGTGCGTTGGGTAATGCCGATTGTTCAAAAGGGCAATATTTATGGTTGAAACTAACGATGCCAGTAGACAAGCCCATTTTTCCAATTTGGTCCTGGCATCTTTGTATCGATTTAACCAGTATGTATTTGAAGACTGCAGGGTAGGTTGGGGTCAGGTCTGCCCACTTGCAATGGACGGCTGAATGCATCCTTAATTCGATGAAAAGCTTCTTTAGCCTGTGATATCCAATGCCATCAGCCCGAATTTTTCCGGAGCAAATCAGTCAGGGGAGCAGTGATCTCGGAATAGTGCGGCACATATTCGCGTATCCAGCCACATATTCCGAGGAATTTCTGCAGACCCTTCTTGCTTGTGGGGGCTTCTGCTTGTAGAATAGCTTCAATATGTCCATCCTGAACCCGGTTACTTTCTTGGGTAACTACGTGACCGAGATACTGTACTTCAGTTCTTGCAAAAAAGCATTTATCCAGAGCACAGGTCAGGCCATTCATATCAAGTCCCTCTAGTACAAGGTTTATATGTAGGAGATGTTCTTGCCAGTTTTGGGAATAAATAATTATGTCATCGAGGTATACGATGCAAAATTTATTAATGTAACCTTGGAGTACTATTAGAGACATGAGAGTCTGGAAGGTATTTGGGGCGTTTTTTAAATCGAATGGCATTTTCAGAAAACGGTACATTCCCCCATTTGGTGATGCGAAAGCTGTGTACTTTCGAGACTCAGGGTCCATTGGCACCTGCCAATACCCGCTTTTCACATCCATAGTGGTGATTACTTTGGCATTGCCAAGTTCCTTCAAGGAGCCTTGGATCAAGGGAAGGGCTTGCGTGGTATCCTCTGTAATGGCGTTCAAGCGACGCAAATCTATGCAAAATCTTGATTCCCCGTTTTTCTTTTTTGCTAGAACGACTGGTGAGCAATACGGGGATACGCATGGTTCAATTATTCGTAGATCAAGCATTTCCTGAATTTGCTCTTCAAAGTCCGTTTTTTTTCTCATGAGAGTAAGGGTAAGGACGGTGTCTAATCGGTTTGTCCGAGGTCAAGGTAATTTTGTGGCTGATTCACCACGTTTGGGACAGATGTCCCTCCATGTAGAACGCCAAACATCGTTGTTGCAGAATCCCCTTAAATTGCTCGACAAATTTTGTTGGAAGTTCCGTTTGTATTTGATTAAAATCGATGTAACCCGCCTTAGTGACTGCCGGTAGATCAATCAATCGAATTGTGATACGCTGCTTTTTTCCAGCGTACAGACATCCTTCAGGTTTATTAAAAATTACCTCCTGTTGTGAAATCCAAGGACCTCCTAGAATGACCGGGTCTCTCATCTCGGAAATAACGAAGAATGTGGTGGTCATGACATGACCCTCGATGGAGAATTCCGCGATGAATTCGCTTATCAGCTGCATTGATCCGGGTCAATACCAACATCTAGGCGGGTCGTCTTGGGCGTCGACCTTGCTTAACCATCGGTCTTGGCTCGGTTCTGTTTTCATTTCTGCGGAAAGCATTTTTTGCAGTTTAATTTCATCTATCTCGGAATTGTTGGCATTGTTGATAGGTCCGGGTGCCAGCTGCCCTTATCCCCTGTCGGATTGTTGGTCTTAATAATTCTAGGAAGGTGGCTACTAGGGTCTCCTCGGGCTCATTTCTTATCAGGCGGCGGTTCAGGAGCATTCCTTTTTGTAGGAAGACGCTCACCGGCTTACTTTCGCCCTGCTTCTGTAAATATCGGGCAGATAACAGACGGCCTTGTGTGGCCTGGTTGTCAAAGCGCTGGATTAAAAGTTCCCAAATGCGGTTCCACTCAAAAACCAGACGTTTATAAGTATGGACCCCTCAGGGATAAGTTTTCCCCCAATGGCTGAGAGTGGCGGGACCCCATAGGTAGTGGGTGCTTGCACCGAGTAATGTGGGTATGTTTGGGCATAATTGTAGACGGGCATGCGGGACCCGTAGATGGCGGTTGCTGGGGTATTGTTGTATGCGGGAACGTGAGTCCCGTGGGAGGTGGGTGCCTGAACATCGTTGAGAGTAGGTCCATGTGCCTAGGTAAAGATGAGCGCCTGCGCACCATTGAAGCCAAGAGCTTGAGTACCAGTGTGGGATGGAAGTTGTGTCCCGTTGTAGGTCGGTACTTGAAAACCGCTGGGGTTAGGTGCCTAGGTACCGTGGAAGGCTGGTGCCCGGGCACCGTAGAACACGGAAGCCAGTCTCCCATTGTAAGTAGGTGCCTGAGTACCGTGAAAGGTGAGTTTTTGGTTACCATAGTAGTTTATTGTCTGGACCCCATTGTAGGCGGGTACATAAGTCTGGTTGTAGGTGGGTGCCTGCAGCTCGTTAAAAGTGTGTCCACGGGTGTTGGTAAAGACGGGTGACTGAGCGACGTTGAAGGCGGGTGCTTGGGCACCGTGGTGGGGTGACACCTAATTCCCGTTGCAAGCTGGTGCCTGGACCCCGTTGAAGGTGGGTATCTGAACAACTTGGTGGGCGGGTCTTGGGTCACCATTTGAAATGGGCGTTTGCACCGCGTTATAAAGAGGGACTGAAGGCCCATTGGAGGTTGATGTCTGAACACCGTGCAGAGTGGGTGCATGGACCCTGTTGCAAGTACGTGTCTGGACACGGTGGATGGCGGGTCCTGGGGTACCATTAGGGATGAACGCTTGTACCTCATTATGAAGAGGAACAGGAGGCCCGTTAGAGGTTGATGCTGGGATACCGTGCAGAGTGGGTGCCTGAACATCGAGGATGGCGGGTGCATGGACACTGTGGATGGCGGGTCCTGGGGCGTCATTAAGGGCGGGCGATTGTACCTCGTTATGAAGAGGAACAGGAGGCCCATTGAAGATTTATGCTGGAACACCGTGTAGAGTGGATGCCTGGACCCCGATCATCCTGGTAAAGCGCGTTGGATTCCGGCTATGGGCGTAGATGGGCAAGTGCCACTACCTAGCGAAAACTTATAATAATAGGTTGCCCCACGTTGGGCGCCAAAAATTTGTAGTAAACTTATGGGATAACTCAAACAGCTGGGGACTAGAGGGGTAAAGAGATGGTGGGAGCTTTCCAAGGGGATGAGCTACAAATTTTTTATATTCAAGTACAACAGTGGAATAAAGGAGTAGTTGTGGAAGTGAAGGTTGGTCTGGAAGCACGATTTAAACATAGTAAAACCTGACGTCATAAATTATTTGTGTGGCCCTGAAAAGGGCCGGTCTTCTTAGGGTCCTAAAAAGGACCGGTGTTGCCTGTGCAAGATACTGAGTGCAAGATACTGTAAGACCACTGACCGCATGGTCGGACTCGGGCGCTCGGAATTAAGTGATCCCTGACTTGGAGAAGGGCCCTGGGTACTCCCCTGGGTTCGAGAGTTACCAATATTGAGAGAGAGAGGTACGGGCTGTCCGCGAGGTCGATGCGACTGCGGTGGCAAAACACTTTTCCCACAGTTTCTTTTCAATTAGGGGTCGGATTGCGGAATTGACTTCATCAATCCGCACTACGTTCAGCTGGGGGTAACGCAGAAGGTTTCTAGAGACCCAAATGTGGGACCCCGGGGGTCGTACAATTACCGAGGGTATGATGGGTCGCGGTCGAGGCTGACCGGATGGGACATGTACCAGTCGACGGCGAGGGTCATCAGCGGCTACCGGCAGATTACCTCGAAGCATGGAGGAAGAGGGAACTGCGCCGTCCACGAAACACTTTTCCCACAGTCGGTTCTTAAGGAAGGGCTTGATCGTCACTTTTGCACCACACGGGGCGTCATCGATGATGCACGGGGTACTTTTCGCCGGGCTAAGCTTGATAGGCGAAGTGCTGAGTTGCAAGACCTCATCTTCACTGCCGGAATCGTCTGGGGCGTTTGCTTTTAAGATTTATCCTGGCAGGGTGGGAATCGCTGCATGGAAGCTCGCTAGTCGATGTCTCTAGGGGCGCGGGGGCTCCGGGAGGTGGAGAGAGCGGTCGAGAGGGCAAGTTGCTGAGAGGGCTAGTGATGACTTCGTTCTGATAGTCGAAAGAACTTTTGATCGGGGGGAGGTTGACCGGCTGATTGGAAGGACGGTTAAAGTCTTCGGTGGGCTCGTTGGGTGACGAGGCGTTTGGGGGAGGGGTCTTTTCGCAATGTTCAGGAACTTGTTTGGGATCAGAAAGAGGATAGGGATCCGGGGAGTTGAGATCCACGGGACGGCGCGCCTCGAGCACTCTACGAAGATCCACTGATGAGCGATGAAACGCCCTATAGGGTAGTGGAATCGGTCCGTAGGTACCAAGGGGCACGTTTTCCTGTTCCTGCAATGCTTGCCGGCGGCGGAGGGCAAGGCGTTTGCGGAGATTAGGTCGACAATTCTTCCGTTTTGGGGTTTGGGGATTCATGAGTCTTGCTCGATAACTGCATAAGGGGCTCTTACCTGGACGTGTTGTTCGAGGGGGCTGACGTCTATCCGCAAGAACTGGTGATGCCTGGGGGGTCCTTTCCTGCCTCTGGAGTGAAGCTGGGGCTTCCTCTATGCGTCTGGTTCTCCGTTTTTCTGAGGGGTCTCCAAGCGTCCACCTAAAAGACCAAAAAAAGAAAACACATGTAGGGGGGGGGGTGGATATGATATTCGGCCTCGGTGGACCCCCTGACGGCGAGGGGTCCGTTGAGCACTCGGTTGTATATGTGTGTAAGTGTGTGTGTGAATCGGCCTCTGTGGACCCCATGGCGTGGAGGGGTCCGTTGAGTACTCGGTTGTATATGTATGTGTGTGGGTCGTCCTCTGTCGACTCTCTGACTAGGAGGGGTCCGTTGAGTACTCCACTGTGTGGAGTTAAGTATATGTGTATATTTGTGTGAACAGGTGGGATTTAGAGAAGTGAGATGGGGCGAGAAACCTAAACAACTTTATTCAGCTCAGAATAAATAAATATGAAAATAAAAGAAGGAAGTATGGTTCGCCTTAAGTGTAGAAATGTTTGATGACGATAAAAATATTCTGAAAAGGGAATGAAGGTGTTTTAAAAAAAGAATTGAAACCAGTCGTACGTGATTACAAATCAGGATGCAGCTCAGGATTGCCAGCAAGAGGCAAGAGGGTGCACGATATCGCGGCGGATAATTAACGAGCGTGAATGTCGTCGGTTTGGTGCGTCTGGCTCCGACGTGTGTTGAGACATAGTGATCTCGTGTTGCCTGCTGGGTGGCAGCTCCGCTGCGAAGGCTTGCTATCTAGATGGTAGATCCGGTTTTAGTGACGACCGGCGAGAGCTCTTCTTTATTTACAGAGGAGGCTCGCGTGTCGTACGCGAAGAGGGGATAGCAACGTCGTGTAATGGCTGGCGCGCACGAAGAAGGGATATTGCGATGGCATTTGGTTCTCCGCGAAAATCGGGGTAGAGATGCCGCGTAGTGGCTACCATGTTAAAAGAGGGGATATTGAAAGGATGGTTGGTTTGTCTCGCGACGCTATTTAATTCTATGTAAATTTTTATATAATCAGCCCCAAAACTTTGCAAGAAAGATAACTTTAATTATCACTTAAAATTTGTCCGCACGCTGGCGGGCCACTTTGTCCAATTGAAAAACGTACGTTTACATCATGAACGCTTTCATTTTTTCATGATTATTAATTTTTTATAAATAAACTTTCAAATTTACATTTCAAAATTTGAAGACTTGAATCCCATCTTAAATTACCATACCAAATTATTGTTATTAAATAGTTGAAAATGTTTGAAAATTAAATTTCGAAAGCTTTGCATTTTTATTGATCCCGTTTTCAAAATTTTAATCTACACACATTTCAAAATTTAACGTTTTGAAACTTTCCTCTTTTTTAAATTTCAATCTGAAGCTTTTCAAAATTTTAAGAGGCTTCAAAAGATTTTTAAGCATTTTAAATATTCGAGGATGTCTTAAATCTTTCAAAACGTCTTCAGATATTTAGAAAAATTCAGAAGTACTGTAAAAATCTTTTAAAGAAAGTTCAAGGTATGCCAAAGATTTGGAAGGAATTGCAATATTTGAGAGTATTTAAAAATGTTCCAAGGAATTTCCAATTGATTACGGTATTTCAATATAAGATTTTGAAAGGTTTGTTATATTTTAGGATATTTTAATACATCCCGAGGAATTTTTCATTGCTTTTAATAATTTAGTATAACATTTTAAAGGATTTGAAAATATTTTAGGGTATTTTTAAAATTGCAAGTAATTTTCAAGAGCTTTAAAAAATGTTAAGAGATTTTAAAGGATTTTTAAATATTTGAGGATTTTTACCTATTTTTTTCAAAATTCTTTTTGTTTTTCTTAAAATTTTTTTTCTAACTCCAAGAAAATTAATCTTTTTTGTCGAAAATTTAACAATGATTAACCATTAGTTTTTGTATAGAAGATTAATCTTTGAGTAAAATAAATTTCTTTTGTGCAAATTTCATGTATTTTATTAGAAATGCATTTCTTAGTTTATAATACAGGTTTTTGGATGAAAATTTAACATTTTGTTAAAAAATTTAACTATTTTGTTGAAGAAAATAAAAAAATTTTTTTTTAAATTCATGTATGTTATTCCAAATTTATTTTATTTGCAGAAAACTAATTGTTTTAGTTGAAAGTTGAAATATTTCTATTCAAAGATAGTCAAGTAGTCATTAATATGAATATAGAATTTTATA
>NC_046659.1:45264929-45268506 GCF_010883055.1 Belonocnema kinseyi | reverse complement strand
TATCCATATTATATACACCTGAAAACATAACCTCAAAATCGACTCATGCATGAAATTAAGAATTATGCGAAACATCAGAATCGCCATTTTCTTTAATTTCTTTCAAGCGGTGATCGAGATATCAATAGAAGACCTATGGTGGGTGTAAATCTTAGGCTCAACTTGGCAGCTCTGGGAGCTGCTGATTAGATCGTCATTCGTGGAGTCGGGTGAGGTCGGTTCATGTTCGCGCATTTTCGGCTTTACACGAGGCTGGTCTTCGCAGTATCAAAGTGGGGGGAATCTTCTCCCTTCATTCTTGTGTCGTTTTACCTCTCAGCTAATTCTTAGGTCGTTTTTGCTCTCGCGTGTTTTTACTTCTATTTTTCACCATTTTTTTTTAGTTCGCGTTTGCTCTGGGTGTTTAAATTGTCAAACGCATATATTTAACTATGGTAAAGAACTTCAAAATGCGAAACATTTTTCTTCTCCTATGGTTTAGAGAATACCTGGAAATCAAAAAACAGATTGTTATTTGTGTTTGTGAAGAAAATAAATTCAATCAAGAAGAATTAAATGCCTAACTAAAGGAACAAAAGTATCATTCTATCGCGATAGAGATCTACAATTCAGAAAATATTTTTCTGGACAAAAGAATTTAGTTTATTCTAATGATGTAAAAAATCGGATTGGTGAATTTAAGTGTATAATTACAATGCAGAAGATTGACGTCTTTTTCTAGATTCATCTACAAGAAGTTTCAAAGCATTTTTTTACGTGACGGAAACGTATACGCTCCTATTCCAGTAGCACATTCTACGGTCCTAAAAGAGGAATATGAAAGTCTGGAATTTAATTTAAAAAAATTGAAATACGATGGGCAAAACTAGTTAGTATGCGGAGATCTGAAAATTATAACAATTTTGCTAGAGAAACAGAGCGGTTTTATGAAATACCCTTGTTTTTTGTGTGAGGGGCATAGCCGTGCACGTGAACCGCACTACGAAATCAAAGTGTTGACATCTAGAAACAATTTAGAAATCGGCTCTATAATCCTTTTAAAACAAAATTAATACCTGCAAAGGAGTATTGCTTTCTCCACTTAACATTAAGTTAGGATTGATCAAACAATTTGTTAAGGCCATGGAAGCGTAAGACAGCGTTGCTTTTAAATACCTCTGATGCAAAAATGAATGAAGGCGTATTTGATGGTCCACAAATAAGAGATATTTCTAAAGATACAAATTTTAAAGAAATTATGCCCTATATAGAAAAAGATGCGTGGCAAAGTTTCAGAGATGTGAGTACATCTTTTTTAGGAAATAAAAAAATTCCACAATACAAAATAGTTGTTGAGAAAATTGTATTCGCTTTCAAAAATATGAACTGCTTAATGAACTTAAATCAAGACTTGAAAGACATTGAGAAGCGATGGCAAGGAGTTTGGGATGAACCCGTGTTAGCAGACTACTACTGGGGCTTAATGCGTGAAACCAAAAGTACTCATAAAAGAATAGCCAATCGTAGATCTTTCGAAACCAAGCAAACGCGTTACTATGCTAAAAGATAAATGCCACATTAATGTATCTAATTAATCAAAAAACAAACAAAAAAATACAATAAAAATAAAAAATAAATAAAAAAGAAGGGAATAGTATTTCGCCACCTCCTCGTTGGTTATTCCTGGGTTCGGCGGAGAGCGAGTATATTAGTTACAATATCAACGAATTTACTTTATGTCACAGGGTTTTCGGGTTTGTGGGTTTTGAGGTTTGGAGTTTGTGGGTTTGAGGTGTGTAGATTAAGGGTATGTGGGTTTAGAGTTGGTATATGGGTTTAGATATGGTATGTGGGTTTAGAGTTGGTATGTTTGATGTTTGTGGGTTCAGGGCTTGTGGATTAGGGATTTTTGTTTTTGACGGCCAAAAGTTTATAGGTTTAGGTTTTTCACATGTGGGATTTGTAGCTTTAGGGTTTGCGGGTTTGTGGATGTGTTTTTAGTGGGTTTGGGGTTTAAGGGTTTTGAATTTGTGGGTTTGGAGTTTGTAGGTTTGAGGTTTATAGATTTGGAGTTTGTGAGTTTGGTGTTTGTGGGTTTGGGGTTTGCGGTTTTGGGGTTTGTGTGTTCGGTAGGTTTGTGGTTTTTGGGTTGAGGGTATCAGCTTTGTTGTTTTAAATAAAAATTGGATAGATGTAGACATGTCCGACTTGTTTTATATGCGAAAACATTGAAAAACTCAATTTGTTGCACGTTTTCTGCGATTGCGCAAAAATCCTGACACTGGAGGTAAAATCTCGATGGATTCGAAGTTAGGACCCCAAAATACGTGTAGGAGACGTCTGTTTATCACACGCAATTTTTTTCATTTGGGGTCCTGTGTAATTATTGCGTAAAGTTATACTTTCGAATTCTAATCTAAACACTTAAAAATATGACTCTAGGCAAAAATAATTAAAATTTGTTTTTTCTTTAATTACAAAATTAAAACTTATTGTAATCAATGTAATTTTTTTTTAAATTGAAAATTCAGAATAATAAAAACATGCAGTTTGAAAAAAGCTTTGTTCACACAGAGTAAATAAAAGAATACAAAATAAGAAACGTACTGAACACATTCAGATTTTGTCCTGGAACATTCGATATTACCTTTTTTAATTATCCATATTTATTCTGTTGTCAGAATCAGCGTTCTACTCACATTTGAGAACATGTAGAAAATTAAACATATCCCTTTTCTAATTCAGTAAAATATTAATAATAAAAACTTCTCTTATTTCATCTCGATATTTAAAGTACTTGCTCGATATTTGCTCGAGCTTCGACTGTACTTGATAAATCAACTTCAGATGGCGTCATTCTAATACTTTAATGTCGAGTTTTATTTTGTACATTTACAAGTTGTTGTAAAACATCAATATAACGTCGAGTGTTTTTATGTATAAAATAACGCCACACCGAGAAACTCTCTTTCTTTTTCTGATTGTAAACAAAATGGTACTCGAAGACTACTTTTATTATAAAATACACTCTAAATCATTTTTCACCTCCAATTGCAGTTTTATTTAGAAGAGGTTCAACCCAGATAAGTTAACTTAAAACACCAATCACTACTAAAATACGAGGGTGGATCAAATATAAACCGGAATTTTACAAATACTTTTCTTAGCCAATCGCAAGCACTCTCACAGTGTAGGTTCTTGTAATGTAGTGTATTAGGAGTGGGTAAAACGCTTGGTGAGCTGTTTGACTCAGTCAATTCGTCAGTACAGCTATGAGTGAGCAACAGGTTCCAGCGTTCGTTGCACAACGGGTTATAATAAAGTTTTTAACTAAAGAAGGCGTTAAACCGTGCGAAATTTTGACTCGATTGAAGGATCAGTATGGGGATGATACTCCGTCTAAAACTCAAGTGTTTGATTGGGCCAAAAAGTTTGAGAGTGGACGAGAAAGTGTGGAAAATGTGAGTCATAATCGGCGTCCAAGATCAAGTGTCTTTGGCGATAACATTGGTGCAGTTCGTGACCTTATTGAAAGTGACAGGCGGTTCACTATTCATGAAATCGCTTTACAGTTGGGCATTAGCTATGGAAGCGCTCA
>NC_046659.1:45258326-45264829 GCF_010883055.1 Belonocnema kinseyi | reverse complement strand
TCTTCATGACAATGCCAGGCCACATACGGCGGGTGAAACGAAACAAAAACTGGAGGATATGCATTGGGAAACCCTTGAGCGTCCTCCATACAGCCCAGATTTATCACCCTGTGACTATCATTTGTTTGCGCCCATGAAAGATGCACATAGAGGATTGCGATTTGACAACGATCAAGATGTTGAGGAATTCGTACGCAATTGGTTGATGACTCGACCTCAAAGTTTCTACGAGCAAGGAATTAACAAGCTTCCAAACCGCTGGAAAAAATGTGTAGAGCGTGAAGCTATGTAGAGCGTGAAGCTATGTAGAAAAATAATCAATAGCATTTTTGTATTGTTTTATAAATAAATAAATATTAAAAAAGAATTCCGGTTAATATTTGATTCACCCTCGTATAACGGTGATTATCGTTATAAGTGGACAAACTTTGCGTGTCGATTAAATCACACTCTCAAACCTCATCAAGATTGGAAACCGTATAATGAGCTTTCTGAAATTTTCGTCGAATAGTTCAGTGTAAAGTGAATGCATCCTGGGATTTTAGCCATTCAAACACTTGTTCA
Organism: Belonocnema kinseyi; assembly: GCF_010883055.1. Classification (NCBI taxonomy): domain Eukaryota; kingdom Metazoa; phylum Arthropoda; class Insecta; order Hymenoptera; family Cynipidae; genus Belonocnema; species Belonocnema kinseyi. The sequence goes on along the minus strand of NC_046659.1, from coordinate 45,264,265 downwards.
CATGATACTCTGCCTCGTGCAGAGCCAGTTATTTTTTCTACGCCGCTATAAGAAGCAGGATGACTTGGATTGTAGTTATATTTTCAAGCATCTTCATTTTAGAACACAAGAATGCCACTTTGCAAGCATTCCTGAATATTTTATCTCTTTTCTTGACTGGTATGCCTTTTAATTCTACTGCGACTTCTTCCACGGAATGATTTATTAGAAATATTTAGGATTCTATCAGACCTCGCTTCATCCTTATTTGTTTCATCGTCCGTTATAATGCATCGTTAATTAGACCTGTAATGCTAGAATGCTCAATACGTCTCCCGTCAATAATCGCTGAACCATATTTATCCCATTTTATACTGTCGGCAAAGTCAAGTTTTGTTAAGTGATTGAGCAATAAAGTAGCTTTCGAACGAAAGGACTTAGGTACAGTATCTATAATATCCTTGACTTGTAAAAAATCAAGTAGGTCACTTTCTGTATCACTTTCTGTAGATCACTGTCTGTGATCACTTTCTGTCTCCAGGAATCTGTGTAGTTGCACCAGGTATCGATGGTACGTATAATCGCTGAATTAATATCGCTTTATAAAGATGTATTATTTATCGTTTGCATTTGTTGATTCATTTTTCCGGCCTTGTTCAGTGCGGATAAAAACCATTTTTCTTGTACGCTCCATATTAGTGAAGGTTCTACGATGTGGATTTTGAATGAATTGGTAAGCAGACCACCAATGATTGGACCAACTAATGTTAATGTAATCAATGTGATCAATCAATCAAGTAATCAATGCCTACAAACGAGAAAATGAAAATAAAAGCCGAATCAAGCGGGGTCAAAGATATAAACCAAAAATGGATTTGAAAACCAGCGAATTTCATAAAGAAGGTAGATTATTAGCTAAGAAGTGTTTTGTGGATGGAAGTGGTTCTAGGGAGGATAAAGATTCGAATAAAATTTTTATTAGCTTACCGCAGATCATACAAACACGTCGGCAATGTCGTCGGCAATGTCGTTTGGCGAAAAATGTCGCGAGCGGGAGCCATATTCAAACTTTATTGTGAAAAAAAACATGTTTCTTTTTTAATAAAAAATTCTTTCTTTTTGGAATATAATAATGAGTTACTAAAGAATCAAAATATCTTTTTATCACATTTTATGCCACATCCCCATTAGTGTAACGCACATTGCATTGAGATTTCTGAGAAATTCCTTTACAAAGAAAGCTTTTCCACAGCATAGTAAATATTTATCAACCTAATGAACAACCTGTAGCTGGGCAATACTGCTTAGGGTAATTATCAGTGGTAAAAACACGGAATTCGTATTAGAATACAGTATACATCGATCTATTTTTTTCCTAATAACCATGTAACTTTAAGCGCTCTTGTGCGGTCGTATATGCAGTTATGATTACATTCGTAATAGGATGAGGGGCTATGGCTTCATCTTTATAAATCCAGCAAGCATAAATATTTTATGGTCGACGGGCAAGATATTATTCAGAATTTTATCTGAACTCTGAATCATACTCATTAATTTCCCTTGAATATTAACCGTTAGTAACGACACCTCAACTTAGCATACGTAGTAACCACACTAGTGCGATTTGTGATTTGTAATCTTTGAAATTCAATATCTCGGAAGGAAATAATCCAAACTTAATGTATAATCGATACTTTTGGGGTAAGAGTTCCCAAGGAATACAATGAAAATAGTTCTGACTACAAAAAGATCAAATTAAGCAATAAAAATACGTCAAATTCAAAACCAGATGTTTTAAAAATAGTTTTTTTTTTTTCGAAAATTGCCATTTTTTCTATTTGCCTGAAAGTAATAAAATTTTTTTTAAGTAAAGTTGAAATGGTACACTTCAATAAAAAAATATTTCTATAGCATAACAGAAAATTAAAGATTTTTTAGGAGAGGTTGAAAATAGGGTATATTTTCAGATGCAACAAATGAGTAAAGTATTTGTTTTCAGGATAAAATTACTGTATTTTGTTATAAAATGCACATAAAATGAAATTTGCACAAAACTGTGATAAAAATACAGTATTAAAATTAAATTAGTCAACCAGTTTATATACTCTTAGTGCCTTAGAAATGAGCCACCTAGTAGTTAGATGCAAAGTTTGCTGCTCCAAACGCCTCTGTAGAAGTGGTTGAACTAAAGCGAAAGCTAATTCCTTTAAAAACTTAGCATGGCTTAATGAAGGATTTTCTGGCCATAGATTGTACAGAATACTTGAATTAATCGATGCTTGGTTCGGCATATTGTAAAAAAATTTCAAAGGCCATCTTCGAGTGCGCCGCGCAACGGAGAAAGCATGACACTTCTGATCAAATGAATCTGTTGCACCTTTGTTTCTGTTATAATGTACAATGATTTCGGGTCTGCTGTATGTTGAGTTGATTGCGCCATTATGATGCACCAATGATAGAAGCAAAACAATTTCTGTTCATCGGCAGTCCTACTGTCGCTGATTTCATTGTCGGATACGACGAACTCCTATCCACTATCATCGAAACAGAGACCCTTTTACTCCTCGCCAGTTTTTTCTTCCACATCTAATGCCTGCACTGCCTTATAATTACGTAAAATATAAGGTAAGTGCTGTTCTTCGGACATTCTGTAATAATAATGTAAATTTAACTTCGATTATTTTATGGTTTATACAAAAAAAAATTGTACTTCAAAATTTCTTCAAAAATATAAGAAAATCATCAAGTATTTCATTAATTTATATTAAAAACACAAAAATATTTCAAAATACTTACATTCAATATAATTCGCTTATTACATTGGAGAAAATAAAAATACTTCGAATTTTACAGTACCGACTTCACGCACACCGCTACAGCGAATGACATCGGCCTTAACGCAGCAAATAGCCTCGGGGCCTAGCATATTTGTCGTAGTGGGGAGAGACCCTTGGTATACGCATGTGGAAAGTTACAGAAGTAAGAAATTTGACGAGGTGCGAATTCGTACTAGTGTGGTTATTAATGGTTAAGAATTTTAATTATCGGCATATTTTGACGCTCACCAAATTTAATCCAAAAAAATTTAAGCAGACTTTAGCCAAAGAACGCAGACCAGGATTTTTAAAAATATTTTCAGGATCGAGCTAAATGCCATTTAAAGTAAAAATCATTTAGAAATATGCCTTTTTCCGCGCCTCAGTAGTACAATCAGAAGGATATCCACTAGTCTCATGTTTAAGCTTAAAAAACTATCCATATATTTTACGAACAGACCACCTGACTTTGTAAGTGGATTATACTGTAATGTCTCATATTGCCAGATTTGAAAAATACTTATTATCTTATACCTATCTTTGACCGTAAAATACATGAGTGGCCTTATACTTTTTATTTGCAGGTTTGCCGCAAAAATACCCCTGGGAATGGCGAAGTACTAGAGATAATGGCAATAATGTGAGACAAAAGAGGAATGGGCCCATGGTGTTACCCTGAAAGATACCTCTATCAAAGGTTACCTTGTTAGCTCTCAAACGATTTTTTCCAGATGCGACAGTAAATCTGATTTTCCAAAACGGCATCAATCTCTTTATGCACCTCACGATTTGCAGAAGAAACTTTAAGCTTTCCAAAAGACAAATAATAAGTCTATAGGAGGTCGAATCGAAAGCTTTCTGGTAATCAATCCAGGCCATTGATAGGTCACGCTGGGAGGATGCTGCATCTTTGCAGACACATCTAGCTATGAGAAGGTTCTCCCGACATCCTGCTACGCCTTTCTTTGAGTCTCGTTGTTCATACATTTCTTGCCACATAGGTCCGATTGTCCGAACAATCCTATCATTTAGGATAGCTGTGAATATCTTATACAGTGTGTTCAGAGAATTGATTGGCCCGTAATTCTTCGGGTCAGCTAAGTTGCCCATTTTCGACAGGGATGCTGTGCGTCCTTTCACCAACCACTTCGAAATTGGCATCTCCGACATGAAATTTGAGGTGAAAATACGGGCCAGATGCAAATGGGTTGAAGAAAACTTCTTCCACCAGAAGGTCTTGATGACATCTGGTGGCGGAGTAGTTCTTCATACCTTTGAATAATTTTTTCATCTTCTTTGTAGTGATGGATAGGCATTCTTCTTCACGTATTATGAAGGCATCACACAGCTTTTTGAAGCTATTTATGTTCTCTTTTAGGCTTAAGGGAAACCAGGGTATTGTTGTTTCCCCGAGTCATGAAGCATCGCTCTTCCTCTATCAAATGCCTACCTGCGGTTGGTCTTAGGGTCACTTCTCTTTTTCTGTTGCCGCTTTGTTCTAACTGTGGTAAAGTAGGCGCTCTGATTACATAGCTCCTTTTTTGGAGTCGTTCCGCATGGTGTCGCAGAGACTGATGCGGAAAGTGCGAAAGCTCTGGGTTTTTCTCGCACTACAGAACATGCAGTCGTGCCATGCAACCCTCTCGTTCAGAAGCCATACTCGCACCCTAGCACTCTTGCAAATCGTAATTTTGTCGCTCTCTCCACCTAAAAGCCCCGATTTTTCGCCGATCTATCGCATTGATTTAATCTTCATTGGCTCTTCCATCTCTGGAGTGGTCTATATTGTTGGCCGACGCATTGTCGGGAGCCCTGCGCGTTCTATTTCTTTGACCGCACCCACTACAACTACGTTTTGTGTTATCATTTGCATGCAAGGATAAGGCTGCGTACTCTGAGAGGTTGTCCCGTATCCCAGAGTCACCGTTCTAGAAACCTCACGCAGGTGCTTTTCAGCTTTCGGCACGGTTTTCAAACCTTCCCTTGGGGGTTAATTCCTTAATTAAATATACACAACGCGTCCTGTCAATGCCCTGGATTGACCACCGGAAAGCTTTCGATTCAAAATCTCACAGACATATCATCTGTCTGTTGGAAAGCATGAGGGTTCATCCACAGATAGTGCAATGCATAGAAAGATTGATGCCCCTTTGGAAAACTAGTTCAAACTATCTCATCTGGAAAATATCAAGTGACAACGAACAACAGCGCCTTCAATAGGGGCGTCTTTCAGGGTGACATAAAGATCTATACTTCTGGTCAAAGCAAACTTCGAAGTGCTTTAAATAACATCAAGCAGAACACAGGAGAGAGTGGTATGGACTCTGGATTAGATAAATGTACAAAAAACATGAACTCATGCATTATTTTAAGTGTGAATGTAGGAGGTTTTGATAGAAATATACACATTTTTCTATGCAAACCCATTTATTTAATAGCAAATAATTATTTTTGTATCTAAATATGTACACAGAGGACCATGATTTTTTTAATTTAAACAACATAAAGTTAAATTGTATGGTAAATGTACATGTTATCGTGCGTGCTTCTATTATTATTATAACTTGATTGAAATATAATAAATGATGCATTTTTATACATTGACTTATAAGGAGTAATAAGTGCATTCACCTTACTCTCGCTGGTACAGAAAAAAAATAGTAAATTTACCTCAAGTGTCATCTGTCGAAATACATACGTAAAACGTAGGGGGAGGTCAAATCGACCCAAACTGCACTTTGGCTGCACCCTATAGCTGACTGAAAGATACAAGTGACTCGAAACTATGCGTGAGGCTTTTATCCTAGAGTACAATTTTTCTAGATGGGGTTAAGGACCCGTGTTCTTGCTTTGTTCGCAAATGGCACCGATTTGAAATTTCGGCCTGGGCCAAATCGACCCCCCCCCCTACGGTTAGCGGATTAATACGGTTTTTTAAAATGACATTCTATTAATATAAACAAAAACATATTTTTTATCGAAGATCATAGAATAATATATTGAAACACATTAAGTGCACGTGCACTGAGTTCTGAGGAACTCAGTATTATTCCTCTCTCATTAAAATATGTTACAGATATTTAAAGATAAGTTTACGATACGGACATGCGTCGTCATCGCAACATCGTAAAGATGTAAGGACGT
>NC_046659.1:45254037-45258226 GCF_010883055.1 Belonocnema kinseyi | reverse complement strand
TGTCTGAAAGCAGTCGGGGTCCTTTTTTTTGCTGCTAACCGCTCGTGCCTTCCTTGGACCTGTGGTTCTGAACCCTTGGCTGGACATCTGGCACGTCCCCCGGCCAGTGCCGTATTTCTTTCAGTGAAGTATCCAGGTCTTTCTATATTTTCGGAAAAATGGCCGCCATTTTGTTATTGTAAAAACTGGTTAAAAGTTTCCGGTTGATTTCAAAATAAGATGATAAATTCTATGGAACTCGAAACGATAACGATATATATCTTAATGAAGAGAAAAAATTGTGTTCTCCTTTAGAGAAAGCATAAAATTCCAATACGCGTAACTTCATTAGTAGGTTAGAAGTTTCTAAAAAATTTTAAAACATTTCAATAGAATAACTAGATTTTCTTTAGATGTGTGGGAAAATTTGTAGTGTTTTTTTTTAGCAAAGAAGTTATTAAATAAATTATACTTGAAAGATTAGCATAATTGTCGAAAAAAAGTCTGGAAGTCTTAGGTGCATTTTTTATTACGCAGAATTCTTTTAAAATTGTAGGAAGAATACGAATTTATTGTTAACTGTTTATATTAAATTTGTCTGTCTTCTGGTTCAATCAATATTATTAGAAAATTGATTATTCTTGAAATTCTTAAGTAAAAAATGCTTTCCAGCCGGAGGTAGAGAGCATTTTTTCACAATTTTACCAGTAGACAAAAAAATTAACATTACAAATGACTAATTAGTTCTACCTGGTCAAGAACCTTAACATAAAAAAATAAGAACTATTATCAACCTTTGGAAGTTAATGTAAAATGTCTAAAAACTGTAGAAGAAATTTAAGAAACGACAATATATCAAAAAAATCAAAACATTCATAAAAATGTTGGGCTACATTTGGAAATGATTCGACCATTTAATATAATGACTATTCCAAATTTCGTTCTGAGTATTGGACATTTGATTTATATTATTATTATAGAATCACTGTAAAATATTGCTGGGAAATATTATTTATGATTTGTGTAATAACTTAATTACGGGCAGTATTATAAAGATGTACAATCCATAAATGTACTGTACACGTTGAGAGCCTCTACCCCCGGTGAGCATTAGATTGTCATACCGGATTAGTGCTTTAATTCTGAAAGGACCGTTTCGTGATCCAAGACTATTCAGGGATATTTAAGGACTGCTTTCAATGTTCGTCATAAAGTTATAAATAATAAATTTCACCATTGCAAGGAGGTCCTGCCTTCTAAAGTGAGTTAGTAAGGAAGTGAACTTCAAAAAGTGCAGTTGCTTAGAAGGTGCTTTAAGTAAAAATTGTTTGTCGCTAAAGAGTTTATTAAGGAAAATGAAAATGCTTACACTTGATGGAAAAAATTACGCGGTTGTTGACCGTGGTGGTGAAGGCGATTGTTTGTTTAAATGTTTGGCGTACAAGTTGAATAAATCCAGTAATGAAAACGTTCGATGTGAAGTAGTGGATTTTGTGACGGAAAAGTGGAATAATGGTTGGAATAGTGTATCTAACTTCAAGTGTAAAGAAATTGTTGAAAATGTTTTTGATATAAGAAATCGCAGACATTATTCGGATTATATGAGTCGTGGTGGTAACTTTGCTAGCAAAGTAGAATGTATTGCAGCATCCAACAAATATAATGTTAAAATTATTCTTGTAAAATTAGCACTAAGCGGTGAACAGTTTGTTATTCCCTTGAGAACAGATTCTCCTGGACAAACTATTCATTTATTATTTACTGGTGAAACTGACAATGGCCATTTCCGAGCACTTGAACTGCAGGAGGATGAAGGTGCCACAGAAGATATTACCGATTTCTTGCAGCTGCAAACGAATTGTGCAAAGAGCAGTGACCACAGCCCTTTTTAATTCTGAGAGTGTGTATTTGCCAGTAATGAAAACTCTAATTGCGATATAAGCGATTGCAGTAACTCTTTAAGCGGGTTAAACGCAGTCTTAGGCAGTTCCGCTTTCATGAATTATTTAAACACAAGTGCGACAAAACGAAGATGGCGAAGCACACTTTCTGAAAGTTCTACCAGTAGTGAGGAATGCGAAATAAGATGCACCTTTTCCAAAGTAACAAAGGAAATTATCATTAGTGCACGAAATTATTTCCAAGCTGAGAAGGATGCTGAAGTGTGTGAAGACATTAATAAGGACAGAAAAGTGTTTGAATATTGGTGTAAGAAGTGTATGTCGTATTACTGCCGAGTATGTGGCGAATGGAGGTGAATTGCAATGTTCTCAGATTTACAGAGCTGGAAGAAAACCTATTGAATTTGACGAACATATACAAGGAGTAGTGCGTCGAACCATTTTCAATATGTATCTCAGCAAGGAGTATCCAACTGTTAATAAAATTTTGCGTGCCGTGCAAGAAAATGTTGAAGATTTCCCAAAAATAAGTGATTTTAAAGTGCGAAAAATGCTGAAAAACATGAATTTCACATTCAAAAAATTACAAAATCATTTAGTTCTGATGGAGAAATCTTCAATAGCAGGGAAAAGAGCGGAATTTTTAAGATTAATTTATCATTATCGGCGAAGCGGGTACTGCATTTATTATACGGATGAAACGTGGTGAGGAGCTAATCATCACTTGAAATACGGTTGGCTTGAAAAAGTTGATGAAAATCACAGGGACAATTTCGACGTATATCGCTGTGGTGTACAAGAAGTAGATGGATACAGAGGGGGTTTTGTGGTTCCTTCAGGCTCTGGAAAAAGGGTTATTATCCTTCATATTGGGAGCAAAGATGGATTCGTGGATGGCAGTTTAAAATGTTTCATTGGAAAAAAAAGTTCTGCTGATTACCACGATGAAATAAATGCTGCTCATTTCGAAGAATGGTTTCGAGAGGTGCTCTGCAAGTTACCACCGAAACCAATTATTGTGATTGACCAAGCACCTTACCATACGATGTTGGATCCTGAACGACGGAATCCTACCTCCAGCTGGCGAAAGGTAAATATAATTCAGTGGATGACACAGAGGAATATACCACTTCCAACTGGGGCGGATTCGTTTGAAGATTTAAACAAAGTGAATCTTCTGCAACTTTGTGTACCATACAAATTCGAAAAGAGTTATTTATTGGACAAAATTGCGAAGGAAATAAGAGGTGATGAGGTTAAACTTCTTTGGTTGCCAGTAGCTCATTGCGAATTCAACGCGATAGAGTACGTGTGGGCATATGTGAAGAAAAAAGTAGCTGCTCAAAATACTACCTTCAAAATTAACGACGTACAGAGGCTTTGCGAGACACTGATGAACTCGGTGCCACCAACACTATGGGAAAATTGTATAAGGCATGTGGAAGATTTAGAAAGGAAATACAGAGTAACTGATGATCTCTTGGATAGAGAAGTGGAACCGCTCATTATCAATATTAATGGGGAAGATTCTTCAGATGAAGACATTCAGGAATACGCTACAGAATTTTAGTAGATGAATGTAAGGTGAGGAACAATGTATTTAACTCTTTTTATGAGAATTTCTTACTCTTTATGTTTGAGCACGCCTATTATCGGCATCACCAATATGAAGAGGAGCAGGGAGATACTGCATTATAATAACTAATAATGTAATTATGCGATTTTTGGTGAAAATTGTCTTTTCTTTTATTGATTTCTTCTACACACTTGTGCATTTTTCAAGACGAGTGTCACCATTACGCCCTCATAAGTCCAGTTGGCTTGCCGCATAGGCCGAGGATGAGCTTAATTCCGATCTGCACTAAATAATAACAATCGGTTGTTTTCAAGGCCAACAGACGTTTTTAACGAAGGTTAATTCCATTCTTCTATCAAACATACTCTTCATTCTTTCTTTGAAATTATTGGGTTTTATTAGAATCGGTACAATTTTTATAACCATTCTCGAAACTAAGTTTTTTTGACCTCCAACGAAGCCTACAATTATTTTGCAATTGTACAATTAATCATAAATTAATAATTAATCATTTATAATAATAAATAGTTATTAATTAATAATAATAATAAGAAATAAATAATTGTACAGTTATATTATAATCGCGCTTTAAACCATTTTAAGTCATGAATGAAAGAAATACGGCACTGGACGGGGGACGTGCCAGATGTCCAGCCAAGGGTTCAGAACCACAGGTCCAAGGAAGGCACGAGCGGTTAGCAGCAAAAAAAAGGACCCCGACTGCTTTCAGACA
>NC_046659.1:45247796-45253937 GCF_010883055.1 Belonocnema kinseyi | reverse complement strand
ACGTCCTTACATCTTTACGATGTTGCGATGACGACGCATGTCCGTATCGTAAACTTATCTTTAAATATCTGTAACATATTTTAATGAGAGAGGAATAATACTTAGTTACTTAGAACTTAGTGCACGTGCACTTAATGTGTTTGAATATATTATTCTATGATCTTCGATAAAAAATATGTTTTTGTTTATATTAATAGAATGTCATTATCAAAAACCGTATTAACCCGCTAACCGTAGGGGGGGGGGGTCGATTTGACCCAGGCCGAAATTTCAAATCGGTGCCATTTGCGAACCAAGCAAGAACACGGGTCCTTACCCCCATCTAGAAAAATTTTACTCTAGGATAGAAGCCGCACGCATAGTTTCGAGTCACTTGTATCTTTCAGTCAGCTATAGGGTGCAGCCAAAGTGCAGTTTGGGTCGATTTGACCCCCCCTACGTTTTACGTATGTATTTCGACAGATGACACTTGAGGTAAATTTACTATTTTTTTCTGTACCAGCGAGAGTAAGGTGAATGCACTTATTACTCCTTATAAGTCAATGTAAAAAAATGCATCATTTATTACATTTCAATCAAGTTATAACGATAATAGAAGCACGCACGATAACATGTGCATTTACCATACAATTTAACTTTATGTTGTTTCAATTAAAAAATCATGGTCCTCTGTGTACATATTTAGATAGAAAAATAATTATTTGCTATTAAATAAATGGGTTTGCATAGAAAAATGTGTATATTTCTATCAAAATCTCCTACATTCAAACTTAAAATAATGCATGAGTTCATGTTGATTATAAGGGTTTCAATTTCGTTAAATATCTTGCAACATTTTTTCATTGAAAGACATTCTTCTCCTTTAATTTCTAGGAATTAACGCTAGAACTTTAGTGCTAGAACTGTTAAGTAACAGATCTCAATTTTTGTTCTTGATTTATGCTAAAACAAATTTGCAAAAGTATTCTAGAACTTCGATATACAATATTACATCACAATTCTAGAACAAGCTTGGATCAAATGTTACAGATCGTATGTGATTGGTCAGTTCTAAAACAATTACGTATTAACTGTTCTGGAACAGTTATTAATCTTTGTCCCTGAATTGTTCTAGAACACACTTGTAACATGGTTCTAGAACTTGGATATAACACTATTACAGAACATATTTAGAACAAAATTGGAACAAATTTTACAGATCTTCTGTGATTGGTCAGTTCGAGAACAATTGCGTAGCAAGTGTTCTGGAGCAGTTATTAATCTTTGTTTCTAATTCGTTCTAGAACACACTTGTAACAGGGTTCTAGAACTTCGATATAACACTATTACGGCACAGTTCTAGAACAAACTTAAAACAAATATTATAGAACGTCTGTGATCAGTTTGTTCTAGAACAATTCCATAGCAACTGTTACAGAACAGTGCTGTCACATAGTTCGAGAACAGTTCTGTCACAATTTTGACACAGTGTTCTAGAACACTGTTACCTTTTTGTTCTAGAACAGTTCTATCGCCATCTTGTAACCACTGTTATAGAACACAGTTCCTTTTTTAATCTGGAACAGTTACAAAACGTGTTTGATGGGAGTCGGCCGGAGCAGAGAATTTCATTATGAATATAGTTCTTTTTTAAAGTCTTGGAGAACGATGTTAGGCTTCGAGTGTGTAACGGAACTGGGACGGCAAGCATATTAGTAGCCGATACCTTGTTCAACGCCAAAAGATTTGAGGACCAAATCTTCCGAAAAAGATGCTTGTATCTGCTTAGGAGTGATTCCCTCACTGATGTTCCGTCCTGAATGCGGCTCTGAGGCACGCTCAGTACTTTAGATGAATTTGTTCACATTTATCTAATCCATAATCCATAATCCATACCACTCTCTCCTGTGTACTGCTTGACGATATTCGAAGAACTCTGATGTTTGTTTTTACCAGAAGCATAGATCTTTAGGTCATCCATATAGAATACATGAGTGACCTTGTGCGCGCTTATTAGTGTCGTCACAGAGTTATACAGAAGAATTTCGTGGTGCGAGAGATAGAGGCAGAAGGTTAGAGGCATTGCACTATATGTGTATGAACCTTTAAGCTTTCCAATTGACAGATGATAAGTCTATAACAGTTTGAATTAAAAGCTTTCTGGTAGTCAATCCAGGCCATTGACATACGCGTTGATGGGCTTCGGCGTCTTTGCAGGCACATCTGTCAATTAGCAGGTACTTTCGGCATCTTGCTACATCTTTTTTGGAGCCACGTTGCTCGTGCATCTCTTTCCACATAGGCTCAAACCCTCGAACAATCCTGTTGCTTACGATAGCTGTAAAAACCTTATACAGTATGTTAAAACAAGTTATTGGCTTGTAATTCTTTGAGTTGGACAAGTTGCCTTTCTTCGGTAGAATTATATTGCGGCCTAACACCAACCACTGCGGAATGGGCGTTTCTGACATTATATGTGAGGTGAATATGCGGGCCAGATATTAGGGTGTAAAAGTAAACTTCTTTCAGCAGAAGTGTCTAATATCATCTGGTCCTGCAGCGGAAAAGTTCTTCAAACCACTCAGTGCTTTTTTCACCTTTTAAGCAATGAATAATGGACATTCCTCCTCAGAAGTTATAAGGTTGTTGCAAAACTCCTTATAGTTCTGTTCAATTCATTTAACAGGATCTACGTTTGTGTAATTTTAAAAATCGCGACGACCTCGGCGAACCAGCACATAAAATTGCGGCACCCGGCTAGTTACCACACTGTCCCTAGATCCTCTGGGTAACACAAACTTGCCTACCGCACTAAATATCGGTATGTCGTGGAACTAATCTCAAGCCATATCTAGGAACTAATACCTTTGATTGTTCTTGATTGTTTCTAGATTGGTAGGAAAACGCGTGAATCTTTCATTCCTAAGTATTATATCTAAGTAGGATTAATATTTTGGTTTTTGGCATTGCTAATCGTAGAGGAAATGTGTTTAATGTAATCGTATTTGTACTCGACATCGTGGTGATATGGATTATCTGTATGGATTGTATATATTGTTCCCATGATGTGAAATTACTTTCTGTGAAGTAATTTGTAACCAAAACAATCTTATTTATATACAAATGTGTTAAAAGTATGTGTACAAATCACCCAATAATTTTAAATAATAGGTGACTTTTAGATTACGTATATTATTCAAGCTTTTTGCAACACATTTCGCGAAAAAAGAATACGTAAAATGTACGACAGAGCATTCTCATCAAGCCATAAACATGTAAAATGACCGTATGCTCTTACAGATATAGATTTGAGTGGAAACAAGAGTTCAGTACCCTCGGTTACTATAATTGACATAGTGTTATATTATATTTAATCTCACAGTTTTTACACCGCAAAACAAGTGAAAGTTTAGAAGCTTATACATTTTCTGAAGTTGGTTTTGTGGTGAAAGTAAACTGCAAGCAGTTCAATGGTAATTTTCAGCTTCTAACGGAGATTAGTGTAACAATCTAGTATTTTCAGTTTTTAATTAGTGTTTTGATTTATGATTTATTATTTTCCTTGAACATGAACACAGTCAGCAGTTCTCAAACATAGTGTGCATGTCATCTTGTGATCACACAATACCTGCAGGTGAGCTGCAGGATCTGCATAGAATTGCAGCCTAGATATTATTATTAATATTTGGTGATGATAACTATTTGAATTATTTAGTATAAATTTCTTTACTATTTTTTCCATAGAAATGATAAAATTGTGAATAAAAGGCAATTGAATATCACTAAAAATTACATGAGCCGCAGGAAGAAGTTCATGAGACTGTTGTACAAATTGCGGGCCCGAGACCCCTCTTACGTGTTTTGTTTCTTTATTTTTTAATTGTATTCGTAGTGTGCAAGAAAAGCGCCGTATAATGTATGCGTGATCGCCATCGTACGAGGGATTACTCCATCGTGAAAGAAGAATTTATAGATGGACGAAATTGTGGCGTGTACATTTATTATTATAACCTTACCCTTTGTCTCAGCCCGTTTTTTCTTCTCTCTTTTTACATTATTCTTATTAGAGAGGGTATTAAATTTGTGTAAAATCCCCCCCCCCCTCCTTTTTTCTAAATATCCACATTTTGAGACTTCCTGAATTAAAAAAAGAACAGATTTTTATACGGATGAGTCTGTCTGCGTTAGTGCGTTTGTTCGTAGGTACTCTTTTATTGTTTTAAATAGCAATTTTCCTTCACACTGACTGCACAGTACCGGCAGGCTCTGTAGATATATCAGCAGGACTTGTCGACAATCCTTGAGACAGACGCGGGTGCATGTGTTCAGAGCCGTAACGAGCCTTTTTTGCGCCCGGGGTCAATTTATAATTTTGCGCCCGCCTCGCCTGCCTCAAGAAAATAACGTTGTAGGCCAATATTTGAAGAATTCCTAGGCTGGACGGTCATTGAAGTCTCGTGGGAATTTTCGAACAAGAAAATAAGAACACAAAAACTGCATTTTAACAATTCTCGAAAGCATTTTGGGGCATTAAAAATGTTCGCGATCACGAAAGCATGACCTTAAAGCCTAGATTAGTTCATTCGATACTCACCAAATAAGTACACTCTACAATATTTCTAAATTTTGTATTTTTACAAACTGACACGTTAGGCATACAAGTCAGGAACTTTTCTTAGAAAATGTATTGAAACTCTCAAAATGAATTGCAACTGAAATAATCCTTTAGTAAATAAAGGAACTATGCGTTATAAAATTGAAACGATTGGAAATAAATTGTAGAAAAGAGAATTCATAGTATATTCAAATCTTAACTTTAAGTGCCTTCTTTAACGCTCATATTACTTCCATTATCGTAGCCCTGTCCTCTGATATCTTCAATGTTGAGACCATCCGCTTTTAATTTGCTAATCCGTCGCCAGTTTTTTCGTGAGAGACAATGAAGTCAATGAAACGTTCTTCTATGGCAACCTTTCCATTACCAATTCTTACATATCTCAAAATTTGGGATATTTCTTCTTGGTAAGAAAAGTCTGGAGTACAGTCGAAAACAATGGAATATTTGAAGAACTTCACTTTGTTAAGAATTTGTTTTCTAACGGCAGCTGTCATTAACTCAATAACTTCGTTTTGGATCAATGGATTGAAATAAGTCACGCCACCCTTCCTATGAGAATCAATGTTCGATTTTAACTCTGGATTATAATTCGCTATTAAGTTAATAGAGCTCGAAAATATTTCTAAACTCTGTTCACCATTTCTTTCATCAGTTCCTCTTAAAGCTAAATTGTTCTCAGCATAAAAAAGAATTACACTAATGTGTACCCTTAGAATTTGCCTCCATTTTTCGTTTTCTTGATTTATTGCGATTTGAAGACACGATTCAATGGAAGATTTAAGCCTTAAATTAATTATCGTAAATTAATTCTCGTTCGTAACTTCTTAAATACTTTTTCAGATTTGAAATAGCCTTGTCTAAATGCATTGTTTATTATTTTGACAGCTTTACAAATTTAAGTCATGGTCATTCAATTTTAAAAGGTGCGTTCTTCGAACTTTGTAAAACTGAGCCATTAAGGGCAGAAAACGTCGGCGGAAAGCAGAAATTCGTGAGACTGAAAGAGACAAATATATCTCCATCTCTTTCATGATCACGACTTTCAGGTATCCGCCGACGCCTTCTGCCCACATGGGAGTGCGCCTTTAGATATTTTAGATTACACGGAGAGAGAAATTGGCCTCCTGACCTCCCAAGGCTAGTGGCGCTAGTTGCTTATGGCGCTTGGCTTGCTAACTTACCACAAATTGGCCAATGGTGCTCTAGGCGAGACTGGTAGTGTGGTTTGCCCACTACTTGGACGCTGAGGGTCCAACTTGCCTAGAATAAAAGGTTAATGCGGTGCGGTCATGATGCGGGCATAAGTAATATAAGTATGAGGTTCTTTCACTGTCAAGCTAGAGGCAGGTGGCGCCAGGCTTCGTCAGTCCTGTTATGGCTGTCGCACTCACACAACTATACTATTCTTTTGTATAGATATGTAAATGTAAAGGGAAGAATCGCGCGCTTGATTCAAAATGGATAAGCAGGAGGATAGGAAAGAGTTTTACGGTGGTTTAAAAGTGCAACAATTGAAAGAGATTTTGAAAAGTAAAGGAGCAAAA
>NC_046659.1:45241903-45247696 GCF_010883055.1 Belonocnema kinseyi | reverse complement strand
ATCGCACTTGAACTATTAAAAAAACGACGACAACTGCGTCGGACGAACTTTGACTTTGATGGTTATGTTCTCCGTTCTGTTGATCACACAGACAGGCTCACGCACACGTAACACAACCATGAATTTGCCGGTGTATGAGTGAACAGGACTGACGTGCCCTGGCGTCACCTACCTCTAGCTTGACAGTGAAAGAACCTCATAGGTGGCAACGACGGTCGGAATTGAGAGTTACTCCGAGTTGGAAGCCTGGAGTTCAAGTTTCAACATTGGTGCTCCCACGCTCTCAGTGAGAGACAGTGGGACCACTAGTCCGATAGTACTGCCATGGCGCATGCGACTGGTAAGCTAGGAGGCCAATTTCTCTCTCCGTGTAGGTGGGGATATCGAAGATGTCTGCACGCTAGGGCAAAACAATAATACCAGATACATAGGATGAAACTTTATTTTTATAATAAATTTGAAAATAGTTATTTTTGACGATAAGTGTATTTAGATTTTTTCTCAAGCTATTAAATCAAATAATAAAATCAATATTTTTTTTGTAATTGTGAAAAATAATTTATCTCCAAGTTATTAACTAAATTAAGTTTTTAAATCCACTATTAATTTATAATAGCCTCCTTGAAAAGGTACCATTATTGCTTGGCTCTCATTGTACAGACAAGGAGTTAACAGGATAAGCTATCTTTCTCGCGCAGCAATCTTATTTGCTGTTCACCACTCACCTCTGAATGAAAGTTAGATAGTTTAGATGGATGCGCAAGTGGAAAGCTATTTATGGAGCAAAATTGAAAAGACCAATCATGTTGCTGTGCGAGACAGATACTTATCCCCCCAGCCTAGAGATTCTCTGGGTAGAGTTGAGACACAAACTCACACAGGCTTACACAGACCTGTCACTGCGCGTCGCGATTAGTCCGAAACCAGAAGTCCTCATAAAGATCAAATAAGTTTGATAAGCTCAATCCCGTTTAGTGGTGTTTAGAAATAAGAAAAAATATCCAGAACAAAACTTATTTGAACATTACGAATTAAAAAAAAACTGAATTCTCAACTAAAAAAGCTAACTTTAAAAAAATCGAATATTGAATGTTGAATTCACTGTTCATCTATTCAACCAAAAATGGAATATTTGTATTTTCATTTAAGAAAATTAATTTTCTACTGAAATGATAAATCTTCAACCAAAAAGATTAATTTTGGACGAAGAAAGTCGAATATTCAATTAAAAATAAGGTGAATTTTGTATTTTAAACCAAAAGTCCAATATTAAATTTCTTTAGTAAAAAAATTAATTTTCAACGAAACATTTCAATTTTTAATTTAAAATTATAAATTTTAAAAAAGTTATACTAAATCTTCAAGAAAAAAAAGAAATTTTTAACCCAGATTGTAGATGATTTATTAAAAAAAAAATTAAATTGAACCAAAATTATGAATTTTGTCTATAAAAAAATTAATTTGTAATAAATTGGTTGAACTTCTAACAAAGAATATCATTTTTCTATGTAAAAGACGAAGTTCCGAAAAGATAAATAAATTTCGAGTCACAAAAATAAATTGTTAACGAAAATGATTAATCTCTCACCGAACAAAATTAATTATGAACCATTATATTGAATTTTTAAGTAGAGGTAAATGGTTAGCAATAATCGAATAACAATTGTAATAATTTACAATGCTATTTGTTGATGCTATCGCCCTGACTCCACGATGTATTGAAAAGCATATCTTTAGGACAGCCTGTATTGAAGACAGCGTGCAACTGAGTCAAACCCAAAGATATTATAAAGCCTAGATGCGGCACGTGTATAGTTCGAGGAACTAATTGTAGACGGCGCTCCCGGCGAAAATTGTCCGATACCCCATGCCTCTCAACCCGAAAATCGCATCAACCAACTACTTTGCACCTGCAATCTTCACCCTTCGAACAAGTCCATCAAATAGCCAATAATAAATCGTTAAATACAAAATAGTTAAAAATATAAAATACAAATTTTATATCGAGAATTTTTATTTATTATTTTCCATTATTGAATCAATTATTTGAATAAATTTTGCATAAAGAAAATATTTAGATGCATAAGATTTACTTTTAAATTGAATTTAAATGTAATTGTATCGTAATAAATATTCTTAGCTGCTACACTACCGATAGAAATCTCTGAGTATTCTCTAGCGAAATAGCCTGGCCCATTTGAGACTATAAGTAGAGTCGATTTGAAACAATTTAGTCTCGGAGATAGTCTGAGAGATTTGGGTTCATTCAAGGTCCTTTAAGTGGTCCTTTTAAGAGTGGTACGATGGTAATATAATGTTCATTTTGTATTCGTCATGTACCGGGTGGGCAGAGGTATTTACAGTAGTTGGCCGTCGCTTATCCGACTCTCCCTTTTTAAATTTCTCTTCAAATTATTAACACTTTATTAAATTAATGAATTTTCTCATTATACTTATTTATAATTATAACTTATATACTAATATACAATTTTCTATTTGGATTCAAAAATGTTGTCTTTTTTGGCGTATCTCATTCCATTTACGAGAAACGTCATATTAATTCCAATTTTAAGCATTTAAAAAAAATTAGATATCTGAAATCATCGAAACCCGGAGATTCCGAATTATTATGTTTTAGGCTGTTGACTATGAAATTAAAAAAATCTACTTTTAAGTTTTAATCCGAAAGCTTAACAAAGGACCCTTGAGTGTCGGCTACTCTATTGATATAGTCCCTCTGCTTGTTATTAGGATCAAAATCTTATTTCAATTTCAGCCTCTCTGCTTTTTATTTATGATCGTATTTCGATTTCGGAAAGGACATTTTAAAACCAATTAAACATTTAAAAGAACTACCTGAACCTTTGAATATATCTACCTGAGTGCCTGCGGAGAGTTTCTCTGAGCTTCTCTGACCCTAGAAGATCTTCAGAATATACTCAGAGATTTCTTTCGGCAGGGTACATCTTTTAAGGAAAAAAATAGTCATTTTGCAATTCAAATTTACTGTCTATGAATAATATTATTTTGTTGTTTTGAAAAAGAGGCGGTAGAAATTCTACTAAATGAAACTATACGTTTGAAGAAATTAAAAGTTTTAATTGATAAACGTATTGAGTTGAAATTTAAAATAATTAATTTTTTAAATAAATATGAGCGTAAAGCGTTCTCGCACGTATAATTAGCGATTTGGAGTTTTTAGATGTCGAGTAAAATTTTATAGGAATACCGCCTCCCTCACAATTATTAATTTAAGTTTATAATAATTCGTCAATTTCTATGTTTGTGTAATTAATTATGATATAAATAATTTACAATGAAACGATAAAATTATATAATAAAATTATATATTATTTTTTTATATAATATTTTATAGAAATTTATGTATCTTACTATGTATGTAATTTATGTTCCGATTTTTTAAATTGAGAACCCTATAATTTCAAAATTGAAAAAATGTATTTTTAAATTTTATTCGAGTGTTTGATCACTGTGCCCGTGGCTCGCAAGTATGAGCGTGCCTGGGGCGCGCGTCTTTTAGTTTTCACGATTCGCATTCACATATTTATTCTTTGCATTTAGAATGCTTGAATGAAACTTGATCAAAAACATGTCTTTAGATCACAGTATTATTATGCGTGTTCATATTCTGAATTTTTTTCTTAAATAAGTATAGTTAAAGATTAAGTTTCTCAAAGCTCTGTAGGCTTTGAGGCACACAATATTATCGTGACACTCGCGCTGAGCACTCGTTTTTTGACAGACAGTTGTAAATTTATATTTTCTGAACCACCTTAAAATAATCTTAAAAAATACAATCCTTTTTAGACATTTTTCTCTATCTCGCGTTGTGATGCTAATGATAAGATTTTGGTTTTCATATTATTTTTTATACATGTATAAAGCAAAATATCCTACAAGTCTTCTTTTAGATTTTTTACATATCTCGCTTCTTTTAGCGTAATATTGGAATTTTCGATTATCTGCATACATTACTTACGATACAACAAAATTACGAGTCCTATTCAAAAGTGGTTTAAAGAAGTTTTGTAGGATTTTTCAAAACCTATCATTTTTCTTTGACACTTTTTGTCGTATTTTGCGTCATTTGGTTCAAAATTTGAATGTTGTGGTCTCAAATTTCGGGCAATTCTAATACTTTTTTCATCATAAATAATAAGAATGTAATAACTGAATACAAATTTGTATCACTTTTTTGGGCGAATAATTTTTTTCTGTCAATTTGTTTTTGTACCTTTTGTTGTTTTTCCACAAATTTTTCATTTTTATTTTTAATACCATTTTTATGATAAAAGCCAAAACTACGTGTCCTCTCAGAAAGTAATTTATAACAAATTTGTAGCTCTTTTTCGGGTTACTAATTTTTGTTAAATTATTTTTTTTCTTAACTTGTATCAATGTTTCACAAATTAAAAAAAAATATTTTCAATGTTATTTTTTTCGCGAATAAAACAAAAGGTACGCCTCCTATCAAGAAGTGATTTTTCATATCTTATTATCTTTTGTGCAATAAAAATTAGAATTTTTAATTTTACAAGAAAATCCATAAAGTTTGTATGATAATCTTTTAGGGCTTTTAAAAAGCAATGTTTTTCTTTATTTTTTTCATATCGTACGTTGTTTCGAAATAATTTTCACATTGCACACATCATCAATATAATATATCTAAAAACCAGCTGATGTGTACAATGTGAAAATTATTTCGAAACTATTTATGAAAAAAATAAATCACGATTTTTAAACCCTTAAACCCCTAATTGAATAGTTTTTCTTTGTTATTGCAAACTTAAAAAAAATTCACTTTAAGAAACAAATAAAATAAAAATTTTTTTCAATCCTTGGTGGGAATTTTTTTACAAGTACGAAAAAGTATAACTATTTCTACAGGAAAACACAAATGAATATAACAATTTTTTAAATACTAAGAAATCCATGTGGCCGTTTTAATCAAGGAAACAAATTTCCGGTCATTTCCCGGCTCGCAAAAAATTTTTGAATTATTTTAATTCTTTGGAATTCTTTTCCATTGTTTTTTGTAATATCTTTAGTTGCTGTGGTGCGCCCCTAAACGCCTTATATTTCTTTAAAATTTGTTTGGATTCTTCGATACTTTGAATTATTTTTATAAACTATTTGGTTTTCTTGGAAGTCGTGAATTCTGATGAGCATAAGAATTGCTAGTGGTTAACTGCCCTCAAACTTTTAAAATTAAATTTTAATGTGCAAGGCACAGTCTAGTTACTGGTTTTTGTAATTAAGCAAATTATAAGGAAAAAGATAATACGTTTCAAATAATCAAGAAACGACATCAAACAAAAAACAGAATTTTGATAAATAATTAAATGAGTAGTGAAAACTTTCAATTTTTCCTCGGAATTAAATGTAAATTGTCAATTCGACACTACAGAGAAGTGTAAATATTACTTCAGTTATATCTTAATTATGCGAAAAAATAATAAAATATTTTAGGATATAAAAATACATGTAGGATAAATTTATACCGTAAAGTATTCGAACCTTCAATTCACTATTTTTGTAAAAATTATATTTTTATAAATAATGTTTGAAATTTCGATACAATTCTAAAATATCACAAGAATTTTTGTAAACTTACTTATATAGTATATTAACATAATAATAAATATAATAATTTTAGGCCCTCATTAATTTTACGAGGGTAGTTCAATAAGTCCTTAGAATGAAGTATAAAAACAATTTTTGTGGGTAAATTTTTTTTTATTTTTCAACATAATCTCCTTGGAGCTCTATACA
>NC_046659.1:45223359-45241803 GCF_010883055.1 Belonocnema kinseyi | reverse complement strand
AAGTAAGTTTTTTGGCTTTAATTTTTAAACTAAAAAAGTTACAACTTTTTGTGTTAAGAAAAAAAGATGCGCAATCAAATTTTACATCCATATATATCTTTTTAAAATTAAAATTCGAAAATTTTTTCCAAAGCCTCCAGGGGACTTCGTTTTCGCACGAAAAAATTTTATGTGCCCTTATTGCATCCGGACCCACAATTATCCATCGATTATAATACGTTTAGTTGGTCAAAATCGTGACATAAGGAGGATAGAAGACATCACGGGGACAGCTAACACCCCTAGTAGTCAGCACTGAAGTCCACTACGACATACTGCCTGCCGTCCCGCCTACTCCAACCAATCATCGCACGAGTGACAGGAAGGAGGAGTCGAGAAGAGGAACGAGCCGAGAGCACGCCGAGACTCGTTCTTACTTAGCTTTGTTGTTCCCGAAGCGTCGCGTCGTTCGAGACTAGGTTCAATATAATTTAGTGCATAAAGAGAAATTACCCTCGGAAAATCATTGCCTCCGTCGGATACTTGAGGGCTGACCCTGACGATTCTTGCAGACCTGGTTGACATTTTGTTTTTGGTAAGACTCATTAATTACTACCTCGTTAAGTGAAACCAACCCTACACGTGGCCATTTTGGAGTTAATTTATCGTTAGTCCTTTTGAAATGATGGAAAGTTAGCCTTTTCCTATTGTTGAACAGAGTCCTTTGTATTGATTCTTTCTCGTCCGGAGTTTTATTTTTTTCGTGGGTTAATTGTTGCAGAAAATTTGGCCTAAATAGAGCCGTTTTGAGTAAGTCCTTTTTTTGGCACATGGTCGGGGCGAAGTTTCATGACTGGGTCTTGCTAGAATTTCTTATGGATAATTATGTTGTTGGAATTTAATTATGTTTATTGAATTTTTCGTTGAATGATTTATATGTTTAATACCAACCTGTGTTTCTGGTGATTTATAACATGAATATATATGATGATTTATATGATGGTTTATGATTGATATTTTCTATATTAATTTGCTCGATATGATGTGTTTTTGACCACCCCTTTCTACGGAATTCTGACTCCCCCTTCTGTTCCAATATGACTCTCCCTTAATTTTGACGAATTTACTGACTCCGCCTTTGTTAAATCGAATACCTCTTATGTCTATGGAATTTTGGCTATGGTGCTTTCATTAAATTATGTCTCCCCCTTCGATTTAAATATAACCATCCCTTGTTTTTGATAAATTTAAAGGTTTGACCATCCCTTTTGTGAATATGACCATCCCTTAATTTTGATGGGTTTATAAATGTAGACCATTTCTTTTGTCTAGATATGACCACCCCGCAATTTTGTTAAAGTCACAGATTATGACAACCCCTAATTTTGATAAAGTTATAAATTATCGCCATCCCTTAATTTTGATAAAGTTATAAATTATGACCATCTCTCTATTCTGTTAAATTTATAAATTTCGACTACCCTTTTGTATAATTATGACCATCCCCCATCTTCGATGAATTTATGAACTATGACCATCCCTTTTCTGAATATGACCACCCCTTAACTTTGATAATCATGACTATCCCCCGTCTTTGATGAACTACTGAACTCTGCCAATCCCTTTTCTGAATACGACCACCCCTTAACTTCGATAGTTATGACCATTCCCCATCTTTGATAAATCTATGGACTATGACCACACTTTTTCTTGGTTTTGAATTGATTGACCCCTTTGCTGAGTTATTGTTAGCTCTTTTTTTTAGATTTTGTTATCCCCTATTGAAATTGTGGACCTTCAAAATGACTGCTCCCTATGGTTATTGTTAAACCCTCGAATATCCCACTTTCTCTCTTTTTTTTGAATTTCCCCCTTTTCATTATTTTTTTTCCTGCGACAACCCCTATACTATATGACTACCCCTTTTTGCTTTTACCCACTCATCTGAATATGACCACCCCCTCAGAGTTCCGCTTACCCTCTTGTTACCCTTTATTCTGATTATGTGCCCCCTTTCAGAGAACTCCTATTAGCCAATCGTACTTTTACACCTCATCATTAAGACTGCGACTCAGAATTAACCTCCGAAAATGTACGCTGAGAGGTTATGTTAGTTTATTTAAGTAGTTTGGTAGCGTGAACCTTATTATAAAGTCGTGGAGTAATTCCAACGGTAATGGGCCTAATGTATTGTAAATTAGTTAGTTTAGGTTATGTAGGTAAATTCTTTTAGATTATTTTTTTTAGTGTTAAAAATTGTTTTGAGAATTTTATTGTATAGTGGAGTAGGATTACCGCCCTGCAAACAAAACAATGAATCACCAGGAGAAATAATCTATATTCAAGGTTAATAAACCACTTTTTATTTATAATATTGAGATTTTAACTGATCTTTTTTTTTGGATTTAAGGATCTCTTGCACTTTTTCTACCGTCGACCATCCCCTTTACCATTAACTAAATTATCAGGGCTGAGCTAGCATATTTTGTTCCGGTATACTATATCTAACGAGCATTAAGGTGTGATATTGGAATTTGTTGCCAAATTTTGCGGTTCATGTGTTAGAAAGAGAGGTTCGAGAAACTAGATTAGAGTTCATCGGTATCTCGCCCCTGATTATTTCAATAATGCTCATAACTGGAAACCTAGTTTCACAAAGTGAAATCAATATACCTTCAATTTGTCTAAGACCATGGCATGCTTGACAGCAACTGTAAACGTTTAAAAACAGTGACCTCTGACTTTTCGTATCCCACAGACCGTCTCCATGCTGTATTTAAGAGCGTGTCTTTAAAGGCTCTTTTACACCTCCTTTGTTTGTTGGTCAGTCAACAGCCAGCAGACTAGAAATCTGTTCACATCTTGATTTTCTGAAGCCGGAAAATGTATCTAATGGCGGGTAGTTTTAAATGTAAAATTTAGTTGAAAAATATTAAATCATTCTTTGTAATGATAAAAGCAAATTATTTGAAATAAATTTAAATTTATTATCGACAACAAATTATTTACGATATAATTCAGAACTGGCATTGCTGTATATTTTATATAGTAGACGTCGTCGCCAATTCGGCTTGAGAGGTTCGATCACGTAGTTCGAGTCGTTCCAATACAAACGTTTTATTTATTAATGTAGTGTGATTGAAAAGTCTGGAAGGTAAGTAATATAAGCATTTAATGATTTTATATTGTACTTTGTAACGTATCGATAATTATATACAAATTTATGAAAAAACATTCCCTATGTAATAGGTACATAACCTTCATATTTACATACACATTACAGATATATCTTTTGTCTGCCTTAAAAAAATACTGTACATAATAATACATAGAACAAATATAATAGATGGGGACCAACGTTGGTTTTTCGTCCTCAGATCAAAGTTTTGAGGAAGATTTAGAAACACTGCTGATAGTAAGACGGAGAAGAAAAAGGCGTGCTGAAAGAAGATTTAAAGTCTATTCTCTTTGGAAACGACAAAAAGAAGCAGGTATAGAATATAAATGTTGAAATTTTCGTAAATACTTCTCAGTTTTTAAATATTTTCAATTTATTCGACACCTTTTCAATTCTTAAAAATATTTCTAGCTGACTCGAATTTTTCTTACATTTTGGAAAAATTATACAAAATATAAATAAATTGCCCTGAATATTCTAAATTTTTCTAGGAATTTTAAGAAAATTTTCTTTGTTCACTTTAAATCTGTTAACATTATTTTAAAGCTTCAAGAGGTTTTGGTTAGGAATATTGAAAAGAAATAAGTACTTTTTCAAATCTTTTACAAATCTTTTACAATTTAAAATTCTATTTCATTTTCTTCAAATCTTCTAATCATTTCTTGAATTTACTGAATTTTATTATTATTATTTTTAACCTTAATAAATTAAAACACTGATTTAGTTTTGTATTGTTTCGAATTGAAAGGAAATCAAATTTCTTCTAAAATTATGTAGAATGGAAAAATTTAGCTATAACATCTTTGAAACCCTACAAACTATAAAAGATAAATAACATTTTGCCCTTAATACTTGATAAAAGTTATAACTTTGAAGAAGAAAGTACTTCGCATTTGTTTTTAAACACTCTCCAGAAAATTTCAACTATACTAAAGACCTATAACACATAGCTTCTAAAAACCGACCTCTTGGTATTCGTCCATATATTCTATATCATTTTCTTGCTGAAAATTCTTCTCATATGGTTCACTTAGGGTCACAGCATGCCCCACAATGGGCAAATTTTCTATGTCAATATTTTGGAAGTGGTCATTTACATCGGCCGAAGGCGGCTTCAAGTGCATCTTCTTTTAATAGCAGTTAATAAGTCTTCCGTCCGTAACTTTAAGAATTTTTTCTGGATGCTAGCGCCACGCAGTGGAAACTTCAGACAACAACGCTCCGATGCAAGCAGGGTTGGTAACGTATAATACTCTATGTATTATACGTGGTTTTGTACGCGTATATTACTACGTTAATTACCTCTTTAGTATTCTATGCGTTTTCACGTATATTACATCGAATGAATACTTTCAGTGCGCATGCGTCAATATCGAAAAATTCCAAAATAATCTATTTTTCTTGATGTAAATCGTGGTTGCCGTGTCCTCTTTCCAACTTTTCCTAACAGTAAATAGTAAAAAATGTACCGAGGGGGTCTAAAGGAACAATGTGGGACCTATTGTCCTACAAACTCATAAAATGCCAGAAAGGGAAAAATGCTGCTTTGTGTATTATTTGTGATAGTGCTATTCATAACACTGCAAAATCCAGAATTCTGGATACTTTTTCAGTTTTATGTTTATCGATTATTATTATTTATTATTTATTTTATTTTATTCGTCTCGTAAATCTCGTTGTAAGTACCAATATTTAGAAATTCTTTAAATTTTTATAAATGTTAAAGCAGTTTGAGGTTATAATTAGAGCGACCCTGCATAATTGCATATATAATGTTGTGCAATATGAACGATAATAATTATTATCAAAAGAATCAAACGAAACTTTGCAAAAGTTTTCTGTCCATTCTTCCGCTCATAAAAATAATCCTCTCACGGAATTCCATTATTATGTTGGGTGATTCTGCCCATCCCAGGCATAATTATTATTCTCACTTACTATAACGCTTTTTACAGAATTCTTAACAATTATATTATATTTAAAAAATGAGTTTATGTACTTGTTGGTACTTGTCAATACTGACGACACTGGTTTCGCAAGTCGACCATCTTGAAAACGTAACTTTCAGGAGTTTTCTACTGTTTTCGACGGTTTTCTACTGTTTTTGACGTATATTACGCCAAAAACGTATTATACGTGGAAAATACTCAAGTTACGCGTAACCCTGCTTCAAATTCCGGATAGATTTCAGACGAGTACCGGACCAATTTATCCGCACTTGTCTGGAATTTGTCTGAAATATGTCAGAAATCTGTCCTATTTCATCCGATTTCCATCCGTGAAACAATTTTAGGCCCGAAATCAACCTACATTTGCCCGGAAGCTGTCCGAATTGTAGAACCAGAAATTATTTTTAATAAAGTGGAATCCGGAATACGTCCGTTTTCTATCCGGAATTTTATCAAAAAAAAATTAAATCTGAAATTAGTAAGCACCTGTCCGGAATTCGTCCGGAGTATAAAATCTAAAATAATATTTTTTTGTAAAATGGAATCCGTAAATCTGTCTGTTTTTATCCGGATTGTATCCGATAAGAAAAGAGATCAGAAATTAGTCCACACTTGTCTGAAATTTTTCCGTTGTATCAAATCTTAAATTATATTCTTAGAATGTGAAATCCGCAATTTTTCCGTTTTTTCCGGATTGTATCCGACAAGAAATGAGATCCGAAATTAATAAAAATGTGTCTGAAATTTGTCCGGAATATCAAATCTTAAATTAAATTTTATGTAATGTGGAATTCATAATTTGTCCGTTTTCATCCGGATTGTGTCCGATAAGAAATGGGATCTGAAATCAGTCCACACCTGACCGCAATTCATCCGTATTATACAATCTGAAATTATTTAATTGTTTTAAGTGCAATCCGAAATTTGTCTGTTTTCGTCCGCATAGTATCCGATAAGAACTGGGATCCGAAATCCATCCACACCTTGTTGAAATTTTTCCGGAGCATCAAATCTTAAATTTAATCTTATTTAATGTGGAAACCGTACTTTGTCCGTTTTCGTCCGAATTGTATGCGATAAGAAATGGGATCCGAAATCAGTCCACAATTTATCCGCAGTATACAATCTGACATTATTTAATTGTTTCAAGTGCAATCCGAAATTTCTCCGTTTTTGTCCGGATTGTAACCGACAAGAGATGAGATCCGAACTTAATCCACACCTGGTTGAAATTGGTCCGTGGTATCAAATCTTAAATTAAATGTTATCTAATGTGAAATTCGTAACTTGTCTGTCTTCGTCCGGATTATATCCGAGAAGAAATGGGATCCGAAATTCGTCTGTAATAAAAAATCTAAAATTATTTTTTTTAAGTGCAATCCGAAATTCATCCGTTTTCGTCCGGATTGTATCCAAAAAGGAATGGGATCCGAAGTCAGTCCACGACTGTCCGGCAATCGTCCCTAGTATACAATCTGAAATTATTTAATTGTTTCAAGTGCAATCCGAAATTCGTCCATTTTCGTTCAGATTTCATTCGACAAGAAATGGGATCCGAAATTAGTCCGCACCTGTCCGGAATTCCTCCGTAGTATAAAATTCGAAATTATAATATTTTTTAAATTTTAATTCGAAATTAATTCGTTTTCGTCCGGATTGTACCCTACAAGAAATGAGATCCAAAGTCAGTCCGCAACTGTCCGGAATTTGTCCGCAGTATAAAATATGAAATTATTTTCTTAAGTGCAATCCGAAATTTGTCTGTTTTCGTCCGGATTGTATTCGAGAGAATTGATCTTAGAAATCAGTCCAAACCTGTCTGAAATTCGCCCGTAGCATAAAATATGAATTAATATATTTTTGTAAAATGGAATCTGAAATTCGTCTGTTTCCATCCGAAATGCATCTGGCAAAAAAAGGGACCGAAAATCATTCCGCACCTGTCTGAAATTCGTCCGAAGTATAAAATCCGAAAAGAAAGAAAAGCCATTTATTTAATTATTGTTGGCAATTTGGAAAATTTGCGATTAGGCAATCCACCAGGAAAAATTATAATTTACCATAATTAAGGTTCACCTTAATTTCCGGCGACTTATATCATAATAATTTTCGATAATAAGTGATTTTAAGTAGTTTCATATCAAATAAAATTATATCAACGAGACTTTAAAGGATTTTAAAAAACTTTAAGTGATCTTAGGATTTCTCAAGAGATTTTGAACGATTTTGAAGCAATTTCAAAGGTTTTTTAAAGAATCCAAATAGGTTTAAGGATTTGCAAGAGATTAGATAGAACTTTAAGGCAGTTTAGGAGATTTCAAATATGTAATGTCAAGCGAGTTACTGAAAAGTTATTTAAAAACATTTGAATGAATTTGAACAGATTTCTAGGGATGTAATTTTGTTAAATATTATAGGGAATTTAAGAAAATTCAAAGGATTTTAATTAATTTTTCAAAAACAAAGACTTGAAGAATTTCTAAAAATTCAAGTGATTTTAAGGAATTGCGATAAGGTCTTGACGGGATTTTAAGATTTTCTTTTAAAGGATTTAAAAATAATTCAAAAACGTTTCACGATTTACCAGAATTTTTTAATATTTTAAGAGAGTTTTAATGATTATAAAGATTTAAAAGCTATTTAAAAAGATTTTAATAAACTTTAGGAGACGTTAAGGGATTTCCAAAAATTCAGTGACTTAAGGATTTTCAACAGATTTTAGGGCGTCTTAGAAAAAATTAAGGATTTTAAGGGATTTTAATTAATTTTTGTCAACTTCGAAATTTGTTTGATTTCAAAGAAGTTGAAGGGACTTTAAAAAATTCTGAGGACTTTAGGGATTTCTAAGAACGCAAGTGATTTTAAGGAATTGCTAGGGACTTGGCGGAATCTTAAAGTCTCTTTTTAAAGGATTTAAAAATAATCCGAAAATAGTTCAAAAACATTGAATGATTTACAAGAGACTTAAAAGATTTGACGACAGTTTGAGTGATTTTGAAGAAAGTCAAACGAGTTATTGAAAAGTTATTAAAACCGATGTAATGAACATTAGCAGACTTCAAGGTATGTAAAGAAATTGATTGATTTAAGGATTTTTAAGCGATTTTAAGAGGCATAAGGAAATTTAAAGGATTTAAAAAATTTGAATTAATTTTAGTAAATGTTGCAATATTTTAAATTATTTCAAAGAAATTGAAGGGAGTTCAAAAAAATTCGGAGGACTTTAAGGATTTTCAAGAAATCTTACTAAATTTCTAAGAATTAAAGTGATTTCATGAAATTACTACGGACTTGACGGAATCTTCAAGTTTCTTTTTAAAGGATTTAAAAATAATTCAAAAAGTTTGAAGGTTTTTCAAGTTATTTTTGTAATATTCTAAAACCGTTTTAGTGGTCTTCAAGAATTTGAAGCGAGTTTTTGAAAAGTTATTTAAAAATATTTTAATGAATTTTGAAAAATTCAAAGATTTGAAGGATTATCAAGAAATCTCACAGGATTTCTAAGAGTACAAGTGATTTTAGGGCATAACTAAGGACTTCACGGTATTTTAAAGTTGATTTTTAAAGGATTTAAAATGTAATGTTGGAATACTCAATAGTAAATTTTGTCAGAAACTTCATGTCATTGTTTAAACAATTTTTATTGTTTCAGGCAGTTTTTTATTAAAAAATGTAGATCAATAATACAAAATATAGTAGGGTAGGGTGGGGCGAGATGAGCATAGGGGGTAAGATGAGTCACGTAATTTTCTCGTAGCTAATAATTTATTTTGTAAATGTCTTTTGTATTAATAGCAGGAAAAACATGGTCAAACTTCTTTTTTGAGAATTTTTCGCTTAATGTTGAATAAATCTGAAAAGAACGAAAGTAAAAATTTTAAGACCTGTATTCTGCTATTTTGTTTAGCAGGTTCAAGAATCACGCAAAATCACATATTAGATGTTTTTCCAGTGGTTATTTAGACAGCTTATTTATTAGACCTTAAGTTTTCAACAGATTTACATATAATTGTAAAACCGAAATAGTTGAAATTTTGATTTGACTAAAAAATGGAATATGGGGCGGGATGAGCCATCTCTTCCTGTGCATTAACCTAACCTCTTAGTGTGGCAGTCAGGTTAGGATGAAATGCTTCATATTATCAGATTGTGCATGGTGTTAATAATGGTGTAAACGTATAAAAAACTAATTTTGTCGACAAAAATTCTCAGAAAAAGTATGATAGCAGCATTGTTATAAGTAGGATAAAATAATATGAGTTTCTGTCATCCATAAGAGGGAGCACTGTTTTTCTGTGTGTAATTCTTAAATAACTATGTTTGAAAACTCGTAAAATGCTATAAAAATACGAAAAACATTGTTGTAGTGTAAAAATACGACAGACGTTTAAAAAAACGGTTTAATACCCCAATTAATATGAAATTTAGTGTCATGCAGCCATTGCAGTGGACCAGTCTAGTATTTGGGAGTTTACGTATTGTAGAATTTATCTTTTACTAAGACAATGTACATGGTCAAGTAAAAAAATTACTATATTAATTTCTCGAGTATAATTATTAAAAGATATGTGGATATAATTCGGTTTTCTATTTACTCTTTGTAGTGTTAGTTACGGTAGAGGTTAGGAATAAAGATTGCATCCTTTTGAAGTTAAATACTTTGAATTTTCCGTTCAATTTTGGAAAGATATGTATAAGATATGTTTTCCTTTTAAAATACTCAAACTTAACAAGGCTCTTGATTACAAATAATATATAATAAGTAATTTAATTAAGTGATCCATCTCGCCCCAATGCCTGGAGCATCCCGCCCCAGGCATGAGGCGATATGAGCCAAGCGCACTTGCTTTTTATTTTATTTTCTAATTCCACATATACTTTTTTAGTTACTTTTATCTTGGCAAAATTTTAATTAAGAATGTTTTTAGAATATATATAACGCTTTACTTTCAAGCAACGAATAAGCAGATTTTAAATGCTGACGTGAAAAAGACAGCTATGCTCATCTCGCCCCACCCTACCCTATATAGAATTATTTTCGTGAATATATTTTAATATATATTATTTGTGCCTTCCAGTATGTCTTCTTGATATTCATGATCATTATAAAGATTGTGAAAATATGAATAATGCAAGAGTAAATAAACTTTCATAATTTAAATTTTATTATGACTTTTATTAGTTATTTAATAGTGCGACAAAAAAAGATGTAAGCTATTCATAATCAATATATAGGAATTTAAAGAAAAAACAATAATTAATTGTATGAAAAATAACATAAAGCTTTTAGCAGAATTTGCTACTCCTCGAAATCATTCAATATTACGCATAATTGAGAAAATACGATTTTAAAAGTATTTTTGAAAAAGTGAATAGTTGAACACATTATATTTGCTTAAATAATTAAAAAGTGGTTAATGTATTCTTTCTCTGCACTATACAGTCAGAAACATAATTGTATATGTTATATTATTTTTTTAGATATCGAAAAAAAGTGCCTGAGCAAGGAAAGATTGTTTAAAAAAATATAAATTTATTAAGCATTGAAAGAAATTTATCAGAATTATGTAATTATTCAACAAAACGTAGCATAGGATACTAATTTGAAAAGAAAGTTGATATATCTGGCTCAATTTTTAGAAATTATAAAAATACACAGTAAATAATAGTTTCAATAACTACGTAATGTTTTTAGCAAAATTTACTACTTCAAAAAATGACAAAAAATTTAATTTCCATTATAAAATACGATTATTTTTTACATTCCTGGGGAATAAGTAATTGTTTAAATACTTTACATTTATTTAAACACTTGGAAGTTATTTAAAAATCTAGTATTTAAATTTTCTAGTAATTAAATTGTTTAGTATTTAGTATTGAAAGTATTTAAATTGTGCATTCGTAATTGTTTATATGAAAAAGACAATGGTAATTGCTAAAAAGTAATAATAATATGTGAAAATGTTTATTTTTTATTTTTGGGACATACTTGTTGCGCTGCTCAGAGCGTAAGGGTGAGCTGAAAATAAAAGTTATAAGTATGGTTTTATTTCGTAGAAACTGCTCTTCAATCCTTAAAAAGTTGGTCACGTTTCGATGAAACCTTAGAACATGAGTACAATTTTTAGAAAATTCAAAGTTTCCTAATGTTAATTAAACTCGTTTAGTATTCTAAACTAAAGGTCAAGTTCCGTAAATAGCCATTGTAAGTAAAAATGCAAAATTTTACAAATTTTTACAAAATATTTTTTACAAATTTACAAAATTCCAAAAAATACACGAAAATTAACATCTTAAGCCTAGTAACGCACGATATGAAAAAAGTAAAAAGAAGAAAAGCGTTGCTTTTTGAATACCCTACAAGATTATTTGAACAGTTTTCTAATTTCCTTGAAAAATCCAAAATTGTCAAATTTTGACAGCATACAGAATAATGAAAAATCCAAAAATTACATTTTTCGGCAAAAGAATGCAAAATACGGTAAAAGTACATGAAAAATGAGTCATGAAAAACATCATTAACAGTAAAAAAAATTTGCCCGCTGCGTGGGCACATTCTTATCACAACTTTGGTCTTTTAATTTCTTTTTCGTATCGTGTGTGGAGTTACAAAAAATTTAACACTTCATGTTTTTGATGCTATTTTTTACGATTAAAACTAAAAACAGAACTATCAAAAAATTGTTCATGACAAATAAATCATTTTTACATTCTCATCAGAGAAGGTATTAGATTCGTGTAAAATTTGACCCCAACCCCAGTTTTTGTCAAATATCCACGTTTTGAGACCCACTGGATCCGAAAACAGGTTTTTGCGAATGTGTTTGTTTGTATGTCTGTCTGTCTGTGAGCACGATAACTTTTGAAAAAATTAATCTATTAGATTGGCCTTTAGTACACTCTTTAAGTGTTCTAAGCTAAATGCCAAGTTCGTTAGTCAGACATTTTGGATAAAAATATTAAAAGTGAGCCTATTTTGAAAATTTTCGAGAACACATTTTTCATGATTCAAAAATTCTCTGTATAGTTGTTCATGATACTAGAAAAGAAAAATTGTACTTTTCGATATCCCTACAAGATTATCATATCAATTTTTCTGAATTTTTTCGATAAATTGAAAATTCAATTTTGACCGCACAAAAACTAATCAAAAATTGCATTTTGCGGTCAAATTATGCAAGATAAAAAATATGATAAGACAGACATTGTGCACCCAAGAAATATCTACAAATTTGTTATTTATCACTTTTTTATAGGACACGTAGTTGTTGTTTTATTTCAACAAAAAAAACATTGAAAATACGAAAATTAAATTTTTCTGCACACGAAACAAGCTGAGAATAAATAAATAAAATTTTTTCACCGAAAGAAGAGCAAAAAAATTTGTATTAATGATTTCTTTTTACATTGTCATCAGAGAAGGTATTAGATGTGTAAAATTTGATAACCCGCCCCCCTCCAGTTTTTTTCAAATGTCCACGTTTTGAGACCCCCTAAATCCGAAAAACAGGTTTTTACGAATGTGTCTGTCTGTATATCTGTCAGCATGATAACTTTTGAAAAAATCATTCTAATAAATTGGCCTCTGGTACACTCTTGTAGTATCCTAAACATTCAAGAATTCTCTGTACGGTTATATATAGTATTTAAAAAGTCAAACAATTTATCCTTATGACTTTTTTCATAAAATACAAAATTATTAGTTATAGCATTTACAAAATTAAAAAAAAAACACACGAAAATAAACCCTTTAAGCCAATTAATGGATGATATAAAAAAATGTCAAGAAAATAAAAAATTTGAATAACAAAATTTTTGTTAAGAATTTGCTTTTTTTTTAAACGGGACAATGAAGCTTCGTCTGCTTTAATACCAATGCAAGTTACGAATTATAATAATATACAATTATGGGAATGATGTACAATTTCAGGGATAAACTCGAGTGCGAAGCACGAGATACATAATGAGAATGTGTTCGTTAAAGCCGAAGAAGCTTTAACAAAAGAGAAGTCACAATCACCAAATTACTGTTTTCGATACTTTCGCCTTTATTTTTTAAAAGCCTATGCACAAAAATCGAGCGTGAAGCGCGAGAATTAATAGTCACGCGCCCTAGGCGCGCTCAAACTTGCGGGCAGATTTTTTTTGGGTATTCTTAATTCATAATCATTTTCTGATTAAAATTATATGATTGTAATTAAAAAATCAATGCGAATGACGCGAAAACACAAAAGTATCTAATTCAAATATTTAAAAATTAATAAGTAAGAATCATTATCCAACGTCCTTAATCTGTTATAAATGGTTTTTTCAGTTTGATATATGTAAAATATATTTTTGTATATAAAAAAAAAAGAAAATAATTATACTATTTCTTCTTATAGATTCATGCAGGTTTAGAGGTATGGGTCAGCCTCAATGCATACGACCATGTCAGGTTTCAGTTCAAAGTTACTCTGCAAAAATTTATTAAAGGAATGGCATCTGTGATTTTCACTGATGTTTTGCTTCAATAAAGCACTTGCAAAAAGGCAGCAGAAGCAGTCATGGTACTGAAAGTAAACCCGGATTGCCATTAAAAGGCCTAATGGCACTAAAAGGTAATTTTTATATATTATTTTTAAGAGCTGAAACATACGAGTATATCGTTACCAATGAACTATGCACTTTTGCGGTATGATTGGACTGCCAGCGTTCCAAATTTTTTCGCAGTTTTTGATAATTCATCTTGAAAGTTATAAGGTTTCCATATTTTAATGTCTTTCTGACATATGCTTTAGTTTCCAAGAGGAAAAATTATAAATTTGAAAAATTAATATTTTTTATATATAGTTTTTATATTTATTTAGATCCTTAAGTACTAGATGCAAAAAGTTATTGTCCTGCATAGAAAATGTGAATACCTCAAAGGGCTAAGAAATGTTCCTTCTAAAATTGCATTTTTGCCATTTTTTAGCATCATAGAATATATTTTTAAGGACATATTTTAAGCTCAAATACCAACCTCATCGTCACTTTTTTGATAATTTATTACGTTCACCCAAAATGTGATATAGAGTAGAAAATTGGAAAAAATAAAAATAAGACTAGGTTTATTTGGTCTAAAATGTCCTTTATTACATTTTCTATCTCATTTCTATCTCATTTCGTGAGGCATACATTGGTACTAAAAAATATCGGCAAGGTATGTTACGTATTCATGCCTTATACATGCCCTTAAATCTGCTATCAAAAACCCACGGAAACTTTTTTTGATTTCCTCAATCTCTATTCCTTTCAGCAATTTCAAGATTTTGGATGAGTGACGTTAAAAAATGGACTCTGTAATTGTTTGTACAGCAATGTCCAAAATTACCTCGTACGTAAATCATAAGATCTCTGATCTGAATCGAAAACAAAAACCCAAAAGTTATTGTACGCGTAACAGAACCAAACGTAATAACGTACCCAACGTAACGCGTAACGTAACCAAATAAGAAAGAACATGGCTCCAATTTAAATCAAAAGAAATCTGCAAAAGACAAACCAAAATCTAACAAAATCTTAATTATTGAAAATGATACAAATATTGAACCTCTTGAAAGTGTTCAGTGTAAGGATTTTGAAGTATCTGATGACGCACATCAGGAAGATCCTCTAGTGACAGACCAAACAGAATCAAGGGATGATTTCGAGGCCGAAGATAATATAGAAGACATGAACGATGCGAGCAGTGCTTCAGATGAAGCCAAAGATTTGCCGAATGAACAAAATCTTGAAGAAGTTATGGAAATCCAAGATATTGAGGAAGAAATATTTACATAGTCGAATATTCGGCATGTAAAATAAAAGATTTCTAATGTTAAATAACCAAATATACAGGGTTATCGAGACTCAAGTGCGTGGACTTGACAGCCGTATAAAAATAAATCGAAAATTTCTTCTCAATAAACCAGTTGAAGTTTTTAGTTTTTGACTGATAAAATATTTAAGCTGGACCTGATTCATCTATCTTAAATATTTCATAACTCAAAAACTTCAACTTTAACTGATTTATAGAAAAGGAATTTTCGATTTATCTTTTACTCATATAGTTGTTTTGTAGGTTCCCAGTGGGCAAAACAGCATTGTTATCCGGACGACGTCATAACTTTGTCATCCCAATTGATGTCTCAGAGACGTTTCATGTCTTAAAGATGTCTCCTGGATCTCAGAATGGCAATGTATTTTTGCGCACTGGGTTGATCGAATTCAGATTCTAATTTTCATTACGCGAACCAGGCACATTTCATACCTGAATGATAGTTGGCTTCCAATTTAAAAAATGACAATTTCAGGTAAGACCGGATGAAATTCGGATTCTATCTTCTGTCACGCGCACCATACAAATTTCAGACAAGATCGGATTCCAATTCCTAGCGCGCGGATCGAACATATTCTGGATTGCATCAGATGCAATTCGGCTGGCAAAAACCTCCTTAATTTCGGATAATTCCAGATAATTTCCAAATGGTCAAAAACCTCGGAACTGATACATTTCCGATTTGTTCGGATAAAATGCAGACGAAAAGTGGATACGTTTGACCATGCTAAAATTAGACAAGACCAGACGAAATTCGGATTCTAATTTCGAACTCGTGGATCGGACAAATTCCGGACTAGACCGCATGAAACCCGGATGACAAAAACCACCTTGATTTCGGACAGTTTCTGACAACTTCCGAATTGGCAAACACACTTCACACCTGATAGATTTCGGATGATTTCGGATGGTAAGTGTACGTCGGACCATGCTAAAGTCCGACATGATCGGATGAAATTCGGAATCGAATTTCGAACTCGTGGACCGGGCAAATTCCGGACTAGACCGCATGAAACCCGGATGACAAAAACCGCCTTGATTTCGGATAATTTCGGACAGCTTGCAGAGTCCGAAATTTGTCCGTAATTTTAAGCAGGATACGTTCTGCTGTCGCTGATGTCACGGGAATAGTCTAAAATATGTGCAATAGCGTTGCGACGTTCAGAAAAAACAAGTGATATTGTCCTGATTGTGTGAGATGCAGGGCATCCGTAGCTGTCTGAGCACCTTTAAATATGTCACTCTTGCAGTGGCTATGCCACAATAGGATTTAATTTTTTAGCTGGGTCTCGTTGCGACTAGTCAGATCTCCTTCATAAACCTTAGCAGCAATTAAAATTTCTTCGACTGTGACCTTTTTACAGAATGCTGGAATCAGTCCTTCCAGAGATGTAAATTGAAGCAGTTGAGTTAGAAAAACTCAGCGGAAAAATTCCAGAGGTGTTCTATCCCCAGTTGGAATGTTCAGGCGATGCTTTTGTCGGCCACAAACGCGGGAAACTTTAAGCTCGATTTCCATTGCACTATCTTTCTCCACAGCTGTCTTGAAGACTTCGCAGAACGATGCTTCGTCATTTCTCCTTCCGACAAAAACCTTGATAATATGATCAACGTGAGTCTGTGTTTGATGGACGCGACTGTTTCGTGAAGAACTTACGTATATCCTACTCAAATATTTTTAGGATTTAGAATAACTGAAGATAGGATCACATTTTTCCAACAAGATCACACATTATCACAATATATCAGATGCACATGTAAATTACTTTGGCTAAAAGCACCTTTAAAGCGTATACACCAGTTTTCATGTGTTGACAGAAGCTGTCCAGCTAAGGTACTATATTAGATGGGAATATGCAAGCTGCCATTCTGGTTCCGCGCCAAATTCAAAACCGCTAAATTGATTTCGAATTATATAAATACACTTACATGATATAGATTATTTATTTTTGTATTATACTGAAGCATTGTTATCAAAACATAAATCATAAATAAAATTACGTAATATAATATATGAAATACTTAAATTCGACTATATGATTTTTTAACCCACACATTTGCCAAAAAGTAGCTCTTGAAAAAAGTATGATTGCAAACGAAATTTTACTCAGTTTATAAATAGGCGTGCGCTAAAATTATAATAATATGATTGTTTAAGTAAATATTAACAATTAATAAAATAATAATAGACTATAGGTAAAACATTAATAAAATACTTTTTCCAGAGTTTATTATAATAGCTATTTATATTTTACATCATACGTCCTTTTTATTTTCATGGGTTAATCTGCGTCGTTCTGTAGAAAAACGGGTTCTTAACCTTATTTTTTTCTGGATCTCATTTCGCTTTAATATATAAAAAAAATGCTCATAGGCAATTTAATTGCATGTAAACGTAATCTTCAGACATATAAAAAGAGAGGGGAATCGAGAAAGTCAATTTGTCCTTTTCTAATGGTGGCGATTGGTGCATTCATCATTTTCTAATGAAAGCAGATGGTAGATGATTTCTATTCTTTGACATTTTTTCAATTTACCAAAATTTCCATTTTCTTTTTAAATTTCTGATATAAAAAGTGAAGACCGTAGCTTTTGGGGGGTGGGGGACTTCGGCCCATATAGCCTACCCCTGGATTAATCACTAGATAAGCGCTTCCCAATTTATACTGAAAAAGTTGCCAGACTTTATCGCCGAAAATGCATTAGCGTGGTGTCTCTTTATATTACTTTAGGGATGGGTAGTAATTGGAGATTCGAATATTGGACTCGAGTCTGTTTCTCGAACAAGTAATGGAAGTTTCGAGTCCGAGACTTGAGTCCCTGTTTAATGCACATGTGCCAAAAAGCCCGTACTTATTTCTAATTAATGAATGATAATAATAAATAATAGACGAAAATATAAATAAGTAAATACAATCATAAATAAATTACAACAATTGTAATTAACTAAAAAATAAAATAATAATTAAATAGGACATAAAACTTTAATATTCAAACAATCGTAAATATTTTATGAACGAGGTGTGTTCAAAAAATAAGGTGACTTTATGGTTTTCTCAAAAAATATTAATTTATTCCTCAATATTTATGTTGTCCCTTTCAAAGTAATCCTCCTCAGATATAATGCACTTGTGCCAAAGCTTTTTCCAATCATCAAAGCCCTTCTGATAATCATTTTGTGGTATAGCCTTGAGTTCTTTCAGCGATGTAGTTTTTATCTCCTCAATCGTTGAAAATTGATTTCCTTTCATGGGTCTCTTCAGTTTTGGGAAAAGAAAAAAGTCACTGGGGGCCAAATCCGGCGAATATTATTATTGACTTCATTGAACATCTCCTGAACGATGGTCATGCGATGGATCTTTTGATCAAAATTAAGCAGTTTTGGAAGAAATTTTGTTGACACACGTCTCATGCCCAAAACGTCCGAAAAGATAGCATGGCATGAGCCAACCGATATGCCAACATCTTCAGCAACTTCTCTGATGGTAATTCGGCGA
>NC_046659.1:45218543-45223259 GCF_010883055.1 Belonocnema kinseyi | reverse complement strand
TTCTAAACTTTTACGCCTCTGCCAGAAAAACAACACGAGCTATATAGTCAAAACTGTGAACATATGATCGTGACGAGTGTACCAACACAACAACAACAACAACAAAATTTAAAACTTGAATGTACGTAGCCCGCGAAAATTGAAAAGTCACCTTACTTTTTGAACACACCTCGTATAAAATCGTACATATAATAAAACATTTTTATTGAAAAAAAAACATCTCAGAAAATAAAAATTTTCAAGTAAAGGTCTTGATCGGTTTGTTTCCTTCTTGGCTCCACATATCTGAGCAATATCAGATAACTATATCCTGCAGAGCTTTTGTCCAGTAAACATTTTCAAAAAACTTTGGAAACATAATCCTCTATTTCCACTACAAAAAACTATATAATACCAAGTTTTCGTTTGACTCAAAAATTAATAGGAACTTTTTTCATACGCGACTCTCATTAGGTGGGTGCTTTGTCGCTTGGGCTTTTTGTCACGGATCCGAAGTAACGACGAAAGCCAAACCGAACGTGCCGGCGATTTTCTGTTTCTGGCGCTTGCATTCGCCATCCATATCTAGCTGAATTGGTCGCCTGGCTCTGCGCGCCAAAAATGTCCAGAACACTGAATTATACTACATTATATTAGAATTAGGGAGGCCATCAAAAATATTCTATTCATTATTATTATGTTAAAATTCATTAAGGGGGTCTATACCTTTTCAGGTGACAAAAAAAGCGATTGTTTCGCGATTTTTTATATAAACTGGTTTATTTATGGTGTTACCAATGTTTTAACGTTAAACTACTACATACTCCAAGAAGCTATGATAATTTTTTCCTGATGAAAGAGTCATAAATGAGTGCGTTACAGTCAATTTAAGAGTGATCCCAAAAAATGCGTTTTTCTGTGAGTGAAGTTGCTCAAATCTGGCTCATTTGAAATAAACAAATCAAACGGCATTCGTTAGTAGACAGTTTTTGCCTAAGATTGAATGAAATTAGATGCAAAAATATTGATTTCTCACAAAATAGCGGATTTCTGAATTCAAAAATCAATTTTTCGGTAAAAAAGCGCTCCCTTTTTGAGCATACAAAATTTAAAAAATCATTAATAAATCGTTCACTCCAACTAATGTTATATCTTAAATAAATCATAAAACTTTGTAAGCAATCCACAAAGCCGTTCTGGAGATATGTTACTCACCAACTTTGAAAATCTTGGTTTGAGAAAAACGCGTTTAAGTTCAAAAAGTTGAAAATCTGTAGAAAAATGTATATATCATCTCAAAATCTTTACTTACATAGCCATCGATTGAACGAACATATGTAGGAAAATGTAACAAAAAACTCGATGCTTCAAAACACAAAAAAGTAGGGACCCCTACAGAAATTAACACCAATACATCAACTAGTACATTCGACGTATGCAAATCTCGGTGCTCACGCTCGTAGCTTCTTCACTTTAAATGGTATATCTCCGTAAATAATGCTCGGAGTTTTATGACATTTGCAGAGAATACTTTTGAAATGTTATACTTTTAGAAAATGTAATTTTAAAAAATCGAATTTTCAAAACCCAAGAAGGTAGGGACCCCCTTAACTCCTCTTACGGTTTCTTTTAAGGGCATGTGATACTTCTTCGTGTGATAAATCGGGTTCTGTTCCCTCGGCTTAAACAAAAATGAAAATGTTCAAAATCTGAATTCCGAAATGCTATAAAATATTATACCGGACATCCTCGACCTCTTTTTTAATGAAATAATAATTTTTTAAGCACAAAAAATGTTTTAAAAAACATTTATTGTGCTTAATGAAAATTTTATGAATGTGCACTATTTTGAGGTTAGGATTATTTTTCAGCTCTCTGTCATTCTGATAAAGTAGATCTCTGTCGTGCCGATGTTGCCAATAACAATTAAGAATAATTATCGAAAAGAATTGTAACGCAATTTAAAATTTAAATAAATAGAGAATTTTAAACTAAGTAGTTACATTTAAAATAAAAATACAATGTACTTAAATGCAAACGAAACAGTAGTTAATTAAAATTTTTGAATCAAGTTTTGAAATTGAAAGATTTTGAAAACATGATATTTGTTTTTAAATGTGCATCCATATTAAAATAGCAAATTAATAATGGTAGTTTCGTATCATGCGAACTAAATATTTTATTTGACCAGAATTCACGATTTGAATATTTACCAACAATTATGCAGTACTATAATAAGTTATAGACATTTAGAAAAATATGCCCATTGCGCAGACACATGCTCGTTTTCGTATATGTAATGCGTACATTCCAACTACATTCAGTCAAATACCACAAATATTAAAACTTAAATCGAAAACTATGATATAAATCCATAAAGAACTACAGTCATAAATTGTAACTGAAATTGTTTTTCCATTTGTTTTTAAAGAACATTCTCAAAGCAAGTTTACCGAAAGCGAACTCGAATGGAGAAATCCTTCAAAAATCAGCGTAGCTAAAATATTCAGGTAATCATACATGCAGATAGACAGACGCCGGCAAAATTTTATGATTTTCGGACACTGGGAGGGCCAAAACGTAATGGTTCCTTTAAAAACTAGACATAAAAAATGTTGGCCACTACATTACACTCTCATGAGGGAGAATGTACAAATTTACTCTCTTCATTTTGTAACAATTAGGTGAATGCAATATCAATTTTAAGGAAATAATTATGATTATAACTGGCTCATACTAACAAAAAATAGACCTACATTAAAAATGTATTAAAATGCCTTTAATTTTAAACTAGAATGTTGCAGTCAAGAATTATCAAAAAGAAAGTCAGGACTTCTGACCATTTATTATGATCACCTTTGTTACGTTTCTCGGCATGCATATTCTCTTCTTTATTATATTTAATTATTAATACCTATATACTAAATGATTCTGAAGGTGAATCTGAAAATTTTGTGCGTTTTGACGTATCCCTTTCTTTTACACGATACATTATATTTATTCTAATTTTAAGATTGGTAGGGAAATTTCTAGGTCTCTTAAATCCTCGAAACCCGTAGATTCTGAATTTCTAACTTTTGAATCTGTATGTGCAACATTAAAAAAAATCATTTTTAATTTTTAATTATTCTCGGTTGGCCTACCTGCGGTCCTAGCGTGAATTAACATATCTTCAGAAATAGTGAGACTCGTCAGAAATGGCCAGGATGTTCGGAAATCGTTTGAACTTTTGACCATTTGTTACGACTATTTTTAATAGAAATACTTCAATATTCCACATTTTTATTTCAAATAAGAAGAATTAAAAATTAAATAATTATTATTGTAAAAGCGT
This sequence comes from Belonocnema kinseyi, assembly GCF_010883055.1. Taxonomy (NCBI): domain Eukaryota; kingdom Metazoa; phylum Arthropoda; class Insecta; order Hymenoptera; family Cynipidae; genus Belonocnema; species Belonocnema kinseyi. Next base: position 45,219,946 of record NC_046659.1, on the reverse strand, counting down.
GAAATTTTAAAGCCCTCCAGTATTTTGAATTTATTCCAGTTTTCGAAGAGTTTCAAAATGTTATAATTTTAAGTTGAATCTTTCATGATACTACACTATTGTTCTTTTTCGTATTAAAAGTTAAATGATTTAAAGGTCTAAATAATAATATATTGTAAATCAAGAATGATTCTATTGGAAATTATTCAGTTTCAAAAATTAAATTAAATTAAAAGCATTCAAAATTAAAAGGTTTTAAATAAGATAAATTTTTTATCCAAAGAGTTTAAATTTCACTGCAATTATTCTTAATTAAAAGCGTAAAAATTAGATAATTATAATAAACATAAACTACTTCAAAAATTTAAAGTATGAAGTCAATATTTGTTAAATTTCCAATATACATAACGTATAGTCTACCAATTAAAATTATTAAATTTTAAACGTTTTAAATGGAATCACTTATACTTCTACAATGCTTTTCTTGGTAGCTTAAGAATTTAAATAATTTAAAGCTGCAATTGGCAATATACTGTGCAATCGTTAATTATTTCATTCGAAATTATTCGATTTCCAAGCTTGTAGAAAATTAGAAAATGCATTGAAAACCTTCGAAATCAAAAAGTTTTTTTTAATGAGAGGAATTTTAAATTAAAAGATTTAAATTTATTTACAATTAAACTCATTAAATAAAACAATTATTATTAGCTAAAATGTCATGTATTGTATGATTTAAAAAAGTGTATTATAGATTGGATAAACTAAAAAATCAAAGTCGCAATATTTGTTACGCTTTGACATGTTTATACAAAAATTTAGGTACTTTTTATGTACGGCTTTTAGTATTAAATGCTAATAAAAAATTAGGCAAAACCATACATTCCGTTGCGAGCTACATTTTTTTAATGTAAGCAAAATTGACATTTTTTACGATTCAGTCACTTCTTACTTCAAGTTTAGAAAATAATCTTATTTATAATATGACCTGAGCAAAACTGTAGAAGCAAGCCGTAATTTTCTTTGACTTTAAAAAATGCTTTTTAGACTAAACAGCTGTTAAAAAATTCATATACTACTATATTCAAAAATATTAAAAAATTTAATTTCTTAGAAGACATTTTTCCAGGTCTATTAGGAAAACTATAGTTTGCTGCCCCAATGCAAAAAAGAGAGTTCTTCTATAAAAGAAAACTTTACCCGAAAAAAATGCTTAATTTAGCCAGAATTCTGGTTGAATATGCCCTTACAATTTTTTCTAGTTAGAGTAATCAGAATCCTGGTTTATTTAACCAGACATTTTTTTAGTGTATGTAAACTAAGAGTGATAACAGTGAGTCATAATAGAGATTTACCACAGTTCTACTGGGAGCCGGTGTGACTTTTAGATGTCACTTGCTCGCAATAGAACCATGCGGTAGTCATCC
>NC_046659.1:45217291-45218443 GCF_010883055.1 Belonocnema kinseyi | reverse complement strand
CTCCGGACCCGTTATCACACACTTAACAAGTCAAAGCTGCTGACCATCAGGCAGCATATTGTTGAGAGAATACGGATACTAGCTGACGCTAAGAGAAGTCTAAAGCGAAGGGAGAGGTGGGTCAGAGAAAATCAACAGTTTCTCTCTGACCCATCTCTACCGAGGAGGTGAAAAAAGTATTAAGAGGGATGAAGAACTATTCCGCAACGGGACCAGATTGTATCAAAACCTTCTGGTGGAAGAAGTTTTCTTCAACCCATCAGCATTTGGCCCCTATTTTCACCTCATATTTGAAGTCGGAAGAGCCGATTGCAGAGTGGTTGGTGGAAGGGCGCACAATACTCCTGCCGAAAATAGGTAACATAGCTGACCCGAAGAATTACAGGCCAATAACTTGCCTGAACACACTTTATAAGATATTCACAGCTATCCTAAATGATAGGATTGTTCGGGCAATTAAACTTGTGTGGCAAGAAATGTATGAACAACGAGGCTCAAAGAAAGGCGTTGCCGGATGTCGGGAGAACCTGATTATCGATAGATATGTCTGCAAAGATGCAGCGTTCTACCAGCGTGACCTATCGATGGCCTGGATTGATTATCGGAAAGCTTTCGATTCGACATCCCATAGACTTATCATCTGTCTTTTGGAAATCTTAATGGCTCATCCGCAAATAGTTGGGTGCATAGAGAGATTGATGCCGCTTTGGAAAACCAAATTTACTATCTCATCTGTAAAAAATCGGGTGACAACTAACAAGGTCACCTTTCAGAGAGGTGTCTTTCAGGGCGACACCATGAGCCTACTCCTCTTTTGCCTCAAATTATTGCCACTATCTCTAGCACTTCGCCATTCCGACGGGTACTTGTGTGGCAAACATGCAGATCGAAAGTACAAGGTCACTCATGTATTTTACATGGACGGTCTTAAGATCTATGCTAAAAACAGAGAGCAACTGCATCTAGCTCTAGGGGTTGTCGAACGATATACTAAGGAAGTTGGAATCGAATTTGGGTTAGACAAATGCGCCAAGGTTTATTTGAAGCGAAGAAAACTTAATGGCATCTCTGAAGATCCTGAGCTCGTTGATAGAAGCGTCATACGACACCTTTGCGCTGTGTGTGTGTGTGTGTGTGTGTGTGTGTGTGTGT
>NC_046659.1:45197899-45217191 GCF_010883055.1 Belonocnema kinseyi | reverse complement strand
TCGGATTCTCCGGAAAAATGTCCACGAAGCTCGTCATCCATTTCAGCCAGATCTTTAGGCTTGAGAGAAACCTTGGTGTTGATGTTTCTCCGGGTCTTAAAGAATCGCTCTTCATCTATTGGAACCCTGCCCGCGGTTGGTCTTAGTGTCGCCTCTCTTTCTCTGTTGCCTGCTTGTTCTAGCTGTGGTAGAGTAGGCGTTCCGCTTACATAGCCCCTTTTACGGAGTAGTTCAGCATGGTTTCGCAGACGTTGCTGCGAAAAGTGCGATAGCTCCGGGTGTTTCTCGCACCACAGAGCATGCAGCCGTGCCATGTAACCCCGTTCAGGGCCCACACTCGCATCGTAGCACTCTAGCAAGTCATGATTTAGTCGCTCCGTCCACCCAAAGGTTGCGAGATCACGCCGATCCATAGCATTGAATCCATTTTCATTGGCTCCCCCAGCTCTAGATTGGTTGGCATTGTTGGCCGACCCATTGTCGGGAGCCCTGAGCGTTCTGTTGTTTTGAACCGCACTTACTACAACTATGTTCGGTGTTGTCATTGTTATTCTCACGAGAAGCTCGGGAAAGGGGTTCGTCCATCCTTGTAGAGCCTGGCATGCAAGGATAAGGCTGCGTACTCTGAGAGGTCGCCCGGTATCCCAGAGTCACCGTTCTAGACACCTCACCCAGGTGCCATTCAGCTTTCGGCATGGTTTTCACACCTCCGCTTGGGGGTTAATTCCTTCGGGATCACCCCTGTACAATTGTCCGCGACTGCCTATTTATTTTTGTAACGATATTCAGCAGAAACCCTTGGTACAGGGACCCTCTATCCGCAACTCGAGGACGCGATCGGTGGCTTTGTCATAGGCCCTTCGGTTTGATTCTAGAGGAATCAAAAAATAGATATATATGGAATATAATAATAAAAAGGCTGAAAAAGAAGAACTAAGAATATAAAACAAATAGAGGAAAAAAGAAGCATAACGATTACGGGTATAAGATGAGAAGGGAAAGAGCGTGTAGGAAGGAAAGAGCGAAGAGCGGAGAGAATGTTGCTGCTAAAACTAAAGATATGGGAACATAAGAGGGAAGCAATGACAAAGAAGGAATATTCGATATGGAAGCTCGGAAAAAATAGAGGATGATTTTACATGGACAGGAAGGAAGATGCAGTATAAGTTAAGGAAAACGGCAGAAGAGAAACGAAAAAAGGGAAGAAGAACATGGGTTAAGTATGGGAGAATACAGATAATGAAAGGAAAGAGATAGTAAGAAATGAGGTGCTAGGAAACTATGAGAGAACGAAAAGGGAGACAGGAAAATGAGAAATTGTAAGGAGTAAAAAGAGACGAAAAACAAACGCAGGGAAGATGGAGGTTATGTTACTGGGATATAGCAGGATTGGAGAGAAAGTATAGGGAGTTTAGGAGAAATATAATACATGGGGATTTAATAATAATGATGTTTTTCTGATACTTTGGTGAAATTTGAGGTGAGTGGATTGTGGAAATGTGTAGAAGGGTGTGGATGTGAGAGATTAATTGAGGGATTTCGAGATTGGAAAGGGGAGGTAGATATTTTGGAGGATTGAGACAGATTTGTGTGGAAGTTTGTTTGGAGATTTGTGACAGGGTGAGAGGACTGTTTTGATAGGGTTGGTAGTAGCAGGATTGCGTAGCGACAAAGAAAGTCGAGACAAGTACCACATCGCGACGGTAGATAGAGGCAGGGAAGCATAGAAGACGGGAGAGTTTGAATTTGATTAATGGCTAGCGGAGCGAGTATCTCCGCGAAAGAAACAGATCTAGAGCAGGAAGTGTTCAGTACGCTGAAAGAGGAGATCAAGGAAAGGAAGGCAAGGGTAAAGTATGAGAAAATTATAGAAAAGGAAAGATTAAGTGCAAAAAGCGTAGGTTCAATTGAGGCTTTTGTCAAAAGAAAGAGAGGGGAGAGAGAAGGCAGTGAAGAGAAGGAAGATATCGGGGTGAGCGTGAAATATCAAAATATGTTTAGATCGCCGACGGAAAAGCAGAGTTTGGTAGGGAAGAGCGTTGATAGTAAGGGGGGTGACGAGAGCGGAGATGAAAGTGAAGTTACGATGAAAGAGGAAAGACTAAAGGAAATTCGCGAAGTGATGATAGAGGCAATGGGTCATTAGAACAAAAGCTAGAAAAGCAGGAAGAAGATAATAATAAAAAGGTAGACGAGATGCAAGGTAGGATGAAGAAACTTGACAGCACGAATCGGGCTTGTGGTGGGGGCAAGAGTGGGAATAAGGAGATGGAAAGGCTGTGAAACATAGAACAAAGAATACAAAGGAAAGAGAGGGAAGAAAGAAAATTAAACATAGTGATAAAGGGTATAAGATTAGAGGGGAAAGAGCTGAATGAACGGGTGTACGAAGTATTGAAAAGGATTGGTGCTAAGGTCGAGATACAGGAAATGCGAAATGTAGGAAGGGAAGGGCGAAGAGTGGAGATAATGGTACTGGTGAAATTAAAGAAATGGGAACATAAGAGGGGGGTGATGATAAAGAAGAGGTTATTATATGTTAGCCCAGAGAGAATAGAGGATAATTTGACATGGGTAGAAAGGAGATACAATATAAATTGAGGAAAATAGCGGAAGAGGAAAGAAAAAAGGGAAAGAGAACGTGGGTGAAGTATTGAAGAATACAGATAGATGGAGTGTGGTGGGATTAGGATGAAGAAAGGGAACAGATAGTAAGAAATAAGGTGCAGGCAAACTAGGAGAGGAAGGAACAGGAGATAGAAAAATAAGAAATAGTAGGAAGGAAAAAAAGATGTGAAACGAAAGAAGGGAAGAATGGAAGATTTGTTACTGGAATATAGCAGGATTAGAGAGAAAGGACAGGGAGTTTATGAGAATTTTGAAACAATGGGATGTAGTCATAATGATGGCGACGTGGCTAGACGAAGAGGGATGGGAAAGAGTAAGAGGAAGGTTACTAAGAGGTTACAAATGGCAAGTGCAGAATGCAAAGAGGAAGAATAAAAAGGGCAGAGAAATGGAAGGAATGGTGATGGGAGTAAGGAATGAATGAATTACAGGGAAAAATAAGAGAGGCAGGAAAGAAAAAAAAGAAGGATTAATAGTAGAAGAGGTAATGATGATAGAAGATAAGTGGAAGTGAGTGGGGGGTTGAAATGAGAAAGGAGTATATACACGCTCATGAGGCGAAAGGGGAACGGTAATTGATTATGTGCTGGTAGATGATAAGGTGAGAGAGAAGAGTAAGAAACTAGAGATAGGTGTTTATATTGAATCGGATCACTTTCCCTCAATAGTCACATTAGAGGGTCGAAAAAGCTAGAGTAATATGAATCAAAGGGGAGAAAATGTAAAAAGTGTAGGAAAAGGGGATTGGTCAAGGGAACGAAAAGAACAGTTTAGAGAAAAGGTCAGAAATATCAAAATGGGAAAGGGGAATGTGGACGGGGAGATGGAAAAAATGATAGGAAAAATAAAAATAAGATGAGTGCACGAACAAAAATGAATTTAGTAAAAGGGGAATAGAAGTGGATGGGATGAGGACTGTAAAGAGAAAAAAGGAGATCAGAAAGGAACTAAGAGAGTGGAGAAAAGAAGAAAGTAGTGGGAAAGAATATAGGGAAAAAAAGAAAGAGTATACTAAGTTGTGTTATCAAAAGATGAAGCAAGAGAATAAAAGGTTTGAGGAAGAGGCGGAGAAGGCTAAGACGGAAGGAGAGGTGTGGAAAGTAAAAAATAGAGAAAGAAATAGAAGAGAAAGACTAAACCAAGATATTGAAATGGTAGAAAGGAAGAAATATTATTTTAATTTTCTAGGAGGAGTAGAGAGAAAAGTTTTAATGGAAGGAAAATATAGTAGAAAAAGAGGTGAGGAAGAGGACATATCAAAGAAAGAAATAATCTAGGTGTTAGGAATAATGAAATCTGGAAAGGCATCTGGTATAGATGAGTTTCAAACTGAAATATGGAAATATGGAGGGCGAAATTGAAGGAATGGGCATAGATAATGTATAATAGAGTATGGAGAGGAGAGGAGTGGCCAGGGTTATGGAAAGAAGGAATAGTTATTACAATAGTAAAGAAAGGACAATGAGGTTAAATGTCCTAGGGGTGTGACGCTGATTCCAACACTTTATAAAGTATATATAACTGTTTTTTTGGAGAGATTAAAGAAAGAAGTTGAGGAGAAAAAGATAGAGCCACTGAACCAGACAGGGTTTAGCAAAGGAATGGGCGTAATGGACAACATACATGTTCTGAACTATCTAGTGAATAAGAGGATTCAAAGGAAATATGGAGAAATAATAACAATGCTCATGGTCTTAAAGACGGCGTTTCTCCCCTAGGGGATGAAAGACCTTACAGTTGGTGGGGAGGCTCAAGCGGGTGGGACATAGGGGGCAAACGGACCTCGGCCTGCATGCGTATGGATGTGAATGAAAGTACCACTATAAACGGGCTCTACTGGGTGTTTTGAGAAGGATCCTTATAAACGGGCTCTCCTGTTATGCATGATTGTAGTACGATAGAAGGGTGAAAGAGCCTAGCTAGCAAGGACCTTCTGGATCCCTGGGTCGAGTTCTCACTCAGACCGATCTCCAGTTTCTGAAATCGGCACGAGAATGACCTGCGGCCCGCACAGCGACCAAGAAACAGCCCTCCGTTATTATGGTGAACTGCGAACGGGTATTCATTGAGCTTCTCGCTTAATGTGAGCACCCCACTAAGCCATGGATGTAGAGTGATCGTGTTTATGGCACCTTGGCACCTAGGGGTTATCAAGGAGTTCTAACGGCCTCTCGGAGTTACCGGACGACCTCCCCGAGTAATTAGTCTTACCCATGCATGCGGGACTCTGCAGGGGCGGTCCTTTTATTTCCCTCGTTACTCATGAGAACCAAAATGGATCACGCGAAAATTCCAAAAGAAGAAGGAGAGAGGGAGTTGGCGGAGGGGGAAAGGGGCTGGGTCCTAACGGGTCTAGCATAACTCTTTTATCCCAATCTGTCTCTCCGGCAAGCCTTACTCAGGTGGCATCTGTGCCTTCAGCTCTTTCGGGAGCGGAGAATGCGACGGCCCCTCTGAGTAAGGCTATGGAAACGGTAGTGGCCAATCAGTCTCCCAATAAGAAGAAACGCATCAACGGTTCCCTGAAAAGGAGACTAAGGAGGTAAACGCAGCATGCTAGTGGAGCGCTGCAGAACCTGGCACATCGACGACCACAATTCCGATAACCAGCACTGAGGCTCAAAGGCGAGGAAGAGGCTCAGAGGGCACCCAATCGGGGGGGGGGGGGGGGGGGGGGGGGGGGGGGGTTAAGCCTGTGAAGAGGCACAAGATGATCCAGCAGCCGACGAACAAGGAGTCGTCGGGGGTTGGACTTATGGATGCCCAGAGGACTGACCTCCTGACTATGGTGGTGACGGATACGAGATACCCGGCCTTGGGAAGGCGCATCTCTTAAGGTTGGTGGAGTTGAGTTGCTCCAAAAGATGGCTAAGGCCACGGCATGGTTTCCAGGTAAACTAATAGAACCGCATGTGGTTCTCCGTCGGCTGGAGGGTTTCAACCCGTCACTTGAGACAGAGTCCTGAGTCACAGGTGACTGCCGATAGACTTCTGCAGTTTTGCAGAGGGACATGGCTGTGGGGCACACATGTATCTCACTAATCCAGGAACCCTGGTTAGTTCGAGATACCATTAGAGGTTTAAGGGGGGGGGCGGGTTTTTGTTACAGGGACACCATGCGGCCAATCCAAGCGCTTGCATACTGGAGAAGGGAGTCAACGTCGTCCCGCTGCTTGATCAATGTTCCAGAGACCTGATGGTGATAGTTACGGATCTTAAAGGAATAAGAAGGCTAGTCATGGGGTCCGCGTACTTTCCATATGACAGCGATACCAATCCACCAGTCGAGGTACGTACACTGGTGAAATATTGCAAGGTAAGGGGTCTTCCTCTTCTTATGGGGTGCGAAGCTAACTCCCACCATACTTTGTGCGGTAGCACGGATATCAACTTGAGAGGTAATGACCTATTGGAATACCTAATGAACACTGACTTAGATATTCTTAATACAGGGAACACCCCGACGTTTCGTAACTCAGTCAGGAAGGAAGTCATTAACATCACTTTCTGTACTGGTGGTTTTACAGATAATATGAAGAAGTGGAGATTATCACATGAACCCATTCTCTCAGATCACTCACTGATAGAGTTCGTGTTGGAATCCGCTGTAGCCATCGACCCTGAATGGGTCGGAAATCCAAGAAGAACGGACTGGGGTTAGTTTTCCACAGAATTAAAAAGTCCACTTTCAGGAGTACTCAAGTTAATTATAGGCGTGGATACACAGGAGATGGCGGCCCAGATTTTCACGGAAGCCATCAAATCCAACAAGGAGAGTAATGCAGGCAAACCATAGACAGGTTCAGATGTGCCAGTTCTGCCAAAACAAAGGTACTGTGGACTTCATTTGCATCGATGAGGAATGAGTATAGGAGTGCAATAGGTAGGGCAAAGCATGAAAGCTGGACCAACTTTTGCACTGACATCGAGAAAGGAGCAGAGGCGGCAACAGCACGCCTATAGGGCTGGTCACTCGACTGAGATGGCCCTAAGCCCTGCAGTTAACCTAATTGAAGGACAACTGAAGCAGAAAGGTCTCGCGATTGGAACCTTCATGGACATCGAAGAAGCCTTTAACTACACCTCTGGAGAGGTGACCAGGGCGGTCATCATCGCATACGGTATGCCTAGTGCAGTCGTGGAATGTACCTGCCACACGTTGGCCAATAGGAATTTAACCACGACTAAGGGTGACACCAACGACAGTAATGCAGCAAGCACTAAGAATAGTAGATTCATGGTGTAGGAGGACTGGACTATCAGTCAATCCGAGTAAGACGGCTGAAGTCGTGTTTACCAGAAGGTACAAGTGAGGAACCACGAGTACTGTGAAATTTGCTGGACAAAAACTGGAAATCAAAGGGAAAGCCAAATATCTAGAAGTCATTCTGGATAAGAAGCTGTCATGGAACGAGCACCTGGAAAACAAGTGCAAGGGTCTAGTAGCGATTCTTTTGCTATCTAAAAGAGCCATAGGGAAAGGCTGGAGCTTGAAACCTGAGACATTTATGTGGATGTACACAGCGTTACAGCGACCCAGACTAACCTATGCGGCAGTCGTCTTGTGGACCATGGTCCACGAAAGAGGAAAGAGGAATGGGCTAACGGTGAGGCACACCTGCTAAGTGTTGGAGACAACTGGTTTACAGATTGCTCCACAATCAAGGAGCATGCTGGAGCAGGCGTATATCGTAGAAGGAACGGAATGGGATTCACAAATGCGATGGGGTCCTACGCAACAGTTCTACAATTTGAGATTATGGCCTTGCTCCAGTGCGCCAATAAGGCAATGGAGCATGCAGAAAAAAAACATTCGCATCTGCCCAGATAGCAGGGCTGCTATCATGGCTCTGAATGGAACAACGACCACGTCGCTGCTAGTATGAGATTGCTTTGAGGAAGAGAATAAGCTAGCGACAGAAAACCGAGTCACTCTGCTCTGGATCCCTGGACACAGTAGCATCAGCGGCAATGAGATATCGAACAGGCTCGTTAAGCATGGATCTCATATAAGAGAAAGGATAAAAAAGGCAGCAGGGGTAATGCAACAGATATGGAAAATAGGGAAAACAGGGTTTTAGAAAGAATGGAGGAGAATGTGGTTATTTGATACGCTGGTGTGGCCGGTATCAGGTTATGGAGCAGAGATACGGAGATAAAAAGAAAGGAAAGATAATGATAGTTTACAGAAAGTTACATGAGGTGGAGACTAGTGGTAGACTGGAGGACGCCAGAATATATGGTGATAGAAGAAGCGCAACAGGATAAGTTGAGTACTAGGGTGGGAAAGAGGGTATGGCAAATTGAGACGAAGCTGAAGAAGGGATAGGGAGGGAAGTTTGCGAGAAAGTGTTTGATGGAGGTAAAGGACAGGAGAGGGAGGGCGATAGAATTAACAATATTGGAAGAAGAAAGGAATTCTTTAATTTTAGAGATATAGAAGACCGGACTGGAGTAAGCTATGAAGAATTAGAAGAAAAGGAGAGGGAAGGACAATTAATAGAAAGACGGGAGATGATTGAGCAATAAAAATAAAATAAATGGTGTAAGATGATAAAAAAGGAAGCAGTACCAAGTATTTAGAAACGAGATGGAGAAAGAAAATATGGACCAATATAGCAAGAATTAGATTTGAAAACGAGGTAAGGGAAGGAATGTATTAGGGAAAATAAAAGAACAGAAAGTGTTAAATATGCGAATGGGAGGAGAAAACATGGTAGCATGTATGGGAAGGATGTAGGAAGGAATGTAAGATAAAGGAAGCTGGAAAGAGAATGTGGTAAGGATACTATGGGAGGATGAATTCGGAGCGTGAAGATTGTAAGTAATGGTTATGTAATAGCATAAGTAGACTAAGATGCGTTTACGTTCTCATTCTCTCTCTCTCTCTCTCTCTCTCTCTGCGTCTCTCTCCCTTGCTTGCACTGTCGCTTTCGATCGCTCGGTCACTCGTTCGATAACACGTCCTAAATTGCGCTATCGCAGGAAATAGAAACAAGCATCTAGATATAAGAATTTCGTAGAAGGTTCAAACTCCCATAAGCCCCCACCCTGGATATTGCCTTAGCTGAGATCTTTTTGACGTAAAATACGTCTACGGTTACTCGCATGGGGGAAAGTCCCGTGCGATCAAGAAGAGCCAGAAAGACGGCGTCCTGGTTTTCAACACGATGACGTAAACAAACCGGCTGTCTCTGTGTGATCGGGCATCTGCGCATGACAGAACATCTACTTGAACTTCCGTGAAAACGAGCATTTTCACGAAATCTTACTTTTAGTTCGACTCTCATGCAGCAAGCCGAAATTTTGCCGTCTAATTGTTAGACTATCGAAATTTTTTTAAAGAGCAAACTAAGGATACCACTGGGACGTTGCTTGCTACGGGGTCGGCGCGTGATCCCAGGTGAGAGTAAACTCTTTTAATTTCTCACTCCCAATATCTCTTATTCGTGTTTCTTTTTGATGATTGTGTTTATTAACCAATATGCCTGTCGAACTGACCAGTCACATACGTTCTATAGCATTTGTTCCAAGTTTGTTCTAGAACTGCGCAGTAATAGTGTACATCAATGTACTAGTACTATGTTACAAGTTTGTTCTAGAACGAATTAGGAACAAAGAATAATAACGTTTACAGAACAGTTGTCTAAATAACTAAGTACGAAAATTCAGAGGGAAAATAAATGAACCAGATTTTTACGATATCATTGCGACGTAGGAAGGATGTTCTATGACCGTGCTATTCAGACATATTTGCGATATTAAAATATGTTGGAGATATTCAACGATAACTTTATGGTACGGGCATATGTCATCATCGCGACATCGTAAAGACGTCACACAGTAGGGTATTTTGGATTTGTTCGTGCAAATAATCGACGACTCGTCAATTTCCAATCGAATTGAATTTTTTTACAATAAAATTATTATTTAAATAATTAAATACCGACCAATTTTTTTTATCAATGTACTACGTATTCTTTTAAATTAAGTTTTTCGGACTCATTGAATGAAAATGTTTGGGTGTGTGAGTATCTGCTCTGATTGATCAGTAAAATTAATAACAATAATAATTAAAAAAAGTTATATGCGATATGAAATTGTTGTATCAGTGACATCCACGAACTCAAAAAAAAAATAAATAATTTCGGTTTAAAATTGGCGAGTCGTCGATTATTTGCACGAACAAATCCAAAATACCCTACTGTGCGTCTTAAGGGCGTTCGCCAAGTTTTTGCCACGTGGGAAGTTGTATGAAAATATTTAAATTTATAATTTGACGTATCTTAAAGAAATTTTTGGGGCGTTTTTCGATACCTTAAAATTATTTTAACACATTCAAAAAAGTATGGCTAAAAACTACGTTGAAAAAAGTAAGAGAGAAAAAGAACAATTAAAGTCTTAGGTTTAATTTTAACCCAAGTTATTTTGAAGTTCAAGAAACATTTGTAAAATATTCAAAAATACCCTTAATTTCGTTCGGATTCCTGGCTTTATAGATCTATCTAGTCCAGTTATCATCTAAACATTATCGTCTTATTAGGTCTCAACTTTTTTTTTTTAGCACGCATAAATAAAGTGCGAAAAGTTATCTCGCAATCACAATACTTAAAGTAACAATTTGAACGTATAATGTAGCTTTTTCAGTTCTTATAAGGACAGAATGTTTTGTTTCCACAGGAATCCGAACGAAATTATAGAACATTTTTCGATATTTTTGAATTATTGCTACACATTTGAAAATAATTTAGCTAAAGCATACGCTGAAAAAAAATAATAAAGAAAAATTAAAATTAAAAAAGAAATTAAAGTACCAAGAAATAATGGTTTTTTGACGAAACACAATTCTGACATTTTGACTCCAATATTTTTTTATGATTTGCTACTAATTTCATCAATTAATAATGACAATTTATGTTAGCATAACTTTAAAATATCCTAAAAATTTTAATATCCTTGGAAATCTTTATCGAAATTTTCAGTGAAGACTGTTACTGTTACTGTTGGGCGACACCATGAGCCCTCTTTTGCCTCACATTATTGCCACTACCTCTAGCACTTCTCTCTTCCGACGGGTACTTTTGCGGTCAAGCTGTAGATCAAAAGTACAAGGTCACTCATGTATTTTACATGGACGATCTTAAGATCTATACTGAAAACAAATAGCAACTGCATCTAGCTCTGGGGATTGTCGAACGATATAATAAGAGAATAGGAATGGAATTCGGGTTAGACAAATTCGCTAAGGTTTATTCGAAGCGAGGAAAACTTAATGGCATCCCTGAAGACGCTGAGCTCAGCGATAGAATCGCTATGCGACATCTTTGCGCTGGAGAGACTTATACATACCTGGGCGTGCCACAAAACCGCATTCAGGATGTCACATTTAAAAAGGATAACCTGCAAAGCAGATACGAACGTCTCATCCGGCAGATTTTCTGCAAAGAACATGCTTGCCGTCCCGGTAGCACTGTATTGATTTGGAGTGGTACCATGGACGAAGAACGAGCTCAGATCCCTTGATATCGGGACACGAAAGGTTATGTACATGAACAGAAGCATGCATCTAAAGTCTTCTGTTCTGCGACTCTACATCTAACGCCGTCAAGGTGGTCGCGGAATATTGAATTAGGGATCGGAATGGTTTTTTGAAAAATGCGGCTTAATATCAGCATTTATTAATGTTGATTGATCATATTAATATTGACCCTATTTAAAATTGTACTTCTTAAGTTAAATCAGAATTAGGATATAATTGACCTCAAATCTGATCATGGCATTCGAATTGTTGATTAACAATACAACATTTATGATTTAGGTTTCTTGATGTTAACTGAGATATACGATACCGATTAGATTTGAAATTAATTATTAAATGCAACAATAGTTCGGATTTAATTGATCTTGAGTCTGATCATAAGATCCGAATTGTTGTTCGGCAATGAAACTTAGTATTGATATCTATTGATGTTGAGTGCGATTGTCGCTCCTGATTAAATTCGCAATTGAAAAAATGTTGTTGAAGAAGGATTTGTATTTAATTGATTTTAAAATGCAAATTGTTGTTCAAAAATAAAACATTTGTTATTGTTATTTCTTTGTGTCGATTAAGATTATTGGTCAGCTGGCGCCGAAAATTCGATAACGAACATGGTTCGCTTCTTGAAGTCAAAAAGAACCATGTCAGGCCCTAAGAGTAAGTGCGATTCAAGACAACAAAACGCGCAGGGATCCCGACAATGGGTCGGCCAACAATGCCGACCAATCTAGAGCTGGGGGAGTCAATGAAAATGGATTCAATGCGATGGATCGGCGGGATCTCGCGACCTTTGGGTGGACGGAGCGACTGAATCACGATTTGCGAGAGTGCTGCGATGCGAGTCTGGCCCCTGAACGGGGTTATATGGCACGGCTGCATGCTCTGTGGTGCGAGAAACACCCGGGGCTATCGCACTTTTCGCAGCAACGTCGGCCAAACCATGCTGAACTACTACCATGTTGAACAGAGAAAGAGAGGCGAAAATAAGACCAACTGCTGGCAGGCATCCAACAAAGGAAGAGCGATGCTTTGCGACCCAGAGAAACATCAACACCAAGGTTTCTCTCAAGCCTAAAGATCTGGCTGAGATGGATGACGAGCTTCGTGGACATTTTTCCGGAGAATCCGACCTCTGGGCTATCAATTATTGTGTGTATAATGCAGCGAGAACTTTGGCTGATGCGAACCGTAAAACAAAACCAACGGTTGATCATAAGACCAAAAGACGAATGCATCAACTTGCCACAAGGATTGGCTGGGCAAGACAGTACGCGTCCCGCATTCAGTGTGTGATTGACCACATCACATCTGGGAGGAATTTTACCGCCAAGGTTCGAAAGTTCGCGCGCGAACTGCGGACCCGTTGTCACACATTTAACAAGTCAAAGCTGCTGACCATCAGGCAGCATATTGTTGAGAGAATACGGATACTATCTAACGCTAAAAGAAGTCTAGATCGGAGGGAGAGGTGGGTCAGAGAAAATCAACAGTTTCTCTCTGACCCATCTCGGCCCTTCCAAGACCCTACAGTTACTGTCGAACATCCACCCAAACCAGAGGAGGTCGAAGTATGTGGAGAGAAGTCTACAAAGTTCAGCATAGACTGGACGAAGACTCAGAAAATATAAAGAGCTTCAAGGAGTTCTGTGTTGCCCTCATAACACCTGATAAAGAATGCCCATCCATCACTACCGAGTAGGTGAAAAAAGTATTAAGAGGGATGAAGAACTATTCCGCACCGGGACCAGATTGTATCAAAACCTTCTGGTGGAAGAAGTTGTCTTTAACCCATCAGCATTTGGCCCGTATTTTCCCCTCATATTTGAAGTCGGAAGAGCCGATTCCGGAGTGGCTGATAGAAGGGCGCACAATACTACTGCCGAAAATAGGCAACTTAGCTGACCCGAAGAATTACAGGCCAATAACTTGTCTGAACACACTTTATAAGATATTCACAGCTATCCTAAATGATAGGATTGTTCGGGCACTTGAACCTGTATGGCAAGAAATGTATGAACAATGAGGTACAAAGAAAGGCGTAGCCGGATGTCGGGAGAACCTGCTCATCGATAGATGTGTTTGCAAAGATGCAGCATTCTACCAGCGTGACCTATCGATGGGCTGAATTAAGTAACGGAAAGCTTTAGATTCGATTTCCCATAAACTTATCATTTGTCCTTTGGAAAGCTTAAAGGTTCATTCGCAAATCGTAAGGTGCATAGAGAGATTGATGCCGCTTTGTAAAACCAGATTTACTATCTCATCTGGAAAAAATCGTATGACAACTAACAAGGTCACCTTTCAGAGAGGTGTCTTTCAGGGCGACACCATGAGCCCACTCCTCTTTTGCCATACATTATTGCCACTATCTCTAGCACTTCGCTATGCCGACGGGAACTTGTGCGGCAAACTTGCAGATCGAAAGTGCAAGCTCACTCATGTATTTTACATGGACGATCTTAAGATCTACGCTAAAAACAAAGAGCAACCACATCTAGCTCTAGGGATTGTCGAACGATATACTAGGGAAATTAGAATGGAATTTGGGTTAGACAAATGCGCCAAGGTTTATTTGAAGCGAGGAAAACTTAATGGGATCCCTAAAGATCCTGAGCTCGTTGATAGAAGTGCTATACGGCACCTTTGCGCTGGAGAGACTTATACATACCTGGGCGTGCCACAGAGCCGCATTCAGGATATGGCATATATAAAGGATACTCTTCGAAGCAGATACAAACGTCTCATCCGACAGATTTGGTCTTCCGAACTGTCGACGAGGAACAAAGTATCTGCAATGAACATGCTTGCCGTCCCGGTATTACTCTATTCATTTGGAGTAGTTCCATGGACGAATAACGAGCTCAGATCCCTTAATATCGGGACAAAACAGGTTATGTACATGTAAAAAAGTATGCATTTTAAGTCTTTCGTTCCGCGACTGTACACCTCACGCCGTCAAAGGGGTCGTGGGATATTGACTCTTGAATGTCTTCACAACAGGATTATGCTGGGTACAGCACATAGAGTTGCAAATGGAAGAGACCCTCTTCTTAAAATGGTCAGAAATCACGAAGAAGTGGGCAAAGGAGCGTTTCTGTACAAAGCAGCGGAGGAGGCTGCTGAAACACTCGAACTTGACTTCAGTATTAGGGTTGAGCAAAATGCATTAAATCTTATCTATCTCGAGTGCTCACTCCTGAAAGCCCGGATTAAGAAAGCACCAGAGAAAAACTTTCGTGGACAGCTCCTCGATAAGAGGATGCACGGTATCTTCCACAGAAATGTGAAGGATCATTCAATGTCTTGTGAGCTAACGTTTGCTTTCCTCAAATCGCCGGGATTGAAGTCTGGTACGGAGGGTTTCATTTTTGCATGCCAAGACGGTGCCATTTCCACCTTAAGGTGAAACAGTAACTTCCTCCAAATAGTTTCAGACAAACCACTCGCAAAATAATGCAATAATTCAAATTTTGTTTTTTGCATTGTTAGAGTAAATCGAAATCTATTGCGGGCTTTTCTTCAAAATTAATTATTTTCATTTTAAAAAATTTTTATCAACAAAATCTTAGATTATCTAATTCCGAAAATTTTGGATGTTAAAAGTGGGAGAAGCCCGCTACGTGGAAAGTAATAATAAACATAATATGACTAAAAAAAGATTAAATTATTCATTTATTTAAACAAGGTTTTGCTGAAAGAAAGTATAATAAACCAGAAAAAATTCTGCGGAAAAACCGATTTTTTAGTTCCCGGCTGAACCGCCAGTGGTCCCTACTGATCTATTCCTGACTTGATTCTATCCTTGCGAAAACTGCAATGTCGGTAACATTGGAGAACTTATACCTGCGTATACCTCAGAGCGAGACGAAGCCCTTGCTTATGACTCATTATTTGAGAAAATGTAAAATTATAATAAAGATATTGCTGAATTTCTAAAGTTTTTGAAGTATTTTGAATTAATTTTTTCCTTCTGCCAAACCTGTTGAAAAATAATGCAAAAATTGTATTTTCGATCATTTAATGTTTATTGCTACATATATTGATAAGTCTGGCTTCTTTCGAAATTAAAATATATTCGAAACTACACTTTTAATATAAATAAAATAAAAGTGATTATTAATCAATTTATCTTTCCGTAGATTTCGGTAAAAAAGTGTTTTTTTTTTCTACCAAAACACTTGAAAAATAATGCAAAATTTACACTTTTGTTTATTTAATGTTGATACATATACTTTTATATTTCACGAGCTTCTCTCGAAATTAAATTATATTCGAAACTACACTTTTAATATCAATAAAATAAAACTAATTATTAATCAATTTATATTTCGGTAGATTTCGGTAAAAAAGTGGTTTTTTTACCAAAACACTCGAAAAATAATGCAAAATTTGCACTATTGTTTATTTAATATTGATTGATATACTTTAATACTTGGCAGGCTTCTCTCGAAATAAAAATATATCCCAAACTACAGTTTTAATATAAATAATATAGAAGTGATTATAAATCAATTTATCTTTCCGTGGATTTCAGTAAAAAAAAGTGTTTTTTTCTTCTAACAAAACACTCGAAAAACAATGAAAATTTGCAGTTTTGTTTATTTAATGTTTGATTGATATACTTTTACATTTAGCGCGCTTTTCTTGATATCAAATTATATTCGAAACTACACTTTTAATATAACTAAAATGGAAGTTTGAACTTTTGTTAATTAAAAAATTTTTTCGAATTTCAGGAATTAGAAAATTGACGACAATTTACAATTCTCCAATTTAAAAATTCCTAAATAATAAAACTTCCTATACAGCTTACGATATTACTGAATTTGAAAAAGAAGCACAATATAAAATTTACGTGATATAATTTCTGAAATAACAAAATATCCGATACTGTAATTTTCTAATTACTACATTTCCTATTTGGAATATTTTATTTTCGTAGAATTTTCAGTCCTCCTCCTGAAGCGGATTAGGTTTTGGGATTCTAGGTGCTGAATGAAATTGCTTGACCGCGCACGCTCCGAAGACCCGAACAGTGGCCCAAATATGACAAATTGTTCCAAAACAGCCTAGCCTTAGACTTTAGAGGGCTTAGAGCAGTGGTCGGCAAAAGTTTTGCTTGATTTTCAGGTATGGTTAGGCTCCACCCGACTTAATTTTTTCTACTACGAGTACTTTTCGGTCTATTCATGTACCTTAGTGTATGTGAGATTACTCCAGCAAGGGTCTTTTGTCCACAGGCATGTCAAAGTAAGGAAATTTTTAAACTTTTAATTTTTCAACTAGCGATTTGAAAATAGCATTATCAGCATCTACGAATTTTTTCGATTTTAATGATATATTACTTGCCTTGAAAAGTTAAAAATTTGAAGGAGTTTAATACCAAGAAACATCAGCTTTACAGTCAATTACTAAATACTTCTCAAATTTTCAATCTTTATAGACAAATTACATGTCTTTGGAATCGGAACAATACGTGGATTCCAAATATATTACTTTTAAGTCGCTGATTGCAAAATTAGGAATTTTTTAATCTCACATTTTTTCCCATTTTCTAACAAAAGACCCCTGAGGAAAGGGGTGGTCTGGCCAAGCCCGCAGGTACTGACCTGAAAGTAGGTCGTAGGTCTTCGAAAAAATAAAATTTGTAACTTTCTAGAAGGATCTTTTAAGCCGTTAGAAATACGTGAAAACAAGCAAAATTTTCGGTATCATCATCAAACAAGTATGATACAAATAACAATCCGTAAATAAGTTGATTTAATATATATTGTATAAAAATAAACAAGATTGTTTAACCATTAACAAAGATTAGCTTTTATGACTGTTAGAAATATCCTTTCTATTAGGGCAGGCATACGCTCGAAGATATAAACCGCACGTGTTGGAGTCATAAAAATACGACTTAAGAGATAAATTTATGTCTTCAAGGTTTAAAAACTTGTCTCCAATACATAAATTAAAGTCTGGCTCCGTCTCAAAACTGAGAAATGCTCAAGTCGATCTTTTCGACTTCAGCATGTCTTGATTGGGGGCAATTCAAGCCGAATTGAAGTCGAAGCATTTTTATTCGGGCACCCTCACCCTCCCAGCAGCGCCCCAAATATTACACAAGAATAAAAAAATTACATTTGTGCATATTATTATCAGTTTTTAACAATGTCCGTCGTCTTTTTTCATACAAATAATTACTAATGGACAATTTGAATATTTACAATGACTTTTTAAGAAATTTTGATTTGTTGAAACAAATTTAAATTATTAAAACAATGATTTATTTCCGAAAAATGGAAAAAATAATTGTATCTTCTAAAAGCATTATGTAATTATTTAAACAATTATTTAACGTCTATTTTCAAAATTTCTAAGAACTGAGGCGAAATATCAACTTTCTTTTTAAATCAGTATCCTGTGCTACGTTTTCTTAAATAATTACATAATTTTGATACATTTCTTTTAATGTTTAATAAATTTCTATTTTCGTAAGCAATCTTAATTTGTTCAAGCAGTTATTTTTCGATAACAAAAAAATCAAATAAAAAAGAACACATACAATTATGTTTCACATTGCAAATTGTATAGAAAGAATATATTAACCACTTTTTAATTGTTTAAAATAATATAATTTCTTTAAATAATTACTTTCACCAGAATAATTTTAAAATCGCAATTAATTGTATGTGTTCTATTTTTTTCATTTTGTTAGTTATCTAAAAATAACTGCTCAAGCAAGTAAAAATTGTTTAAACAAATAGAAATTTGTTAAACATCAGAGGAAATGTATCCAAATTAAGTAATTATTGAACAAACAGTAGCATATGATAGCAATTTGATAAAAGTAGATATCTCTGGCTCAATTTTTAGAAATTTTCAAAATAAACAATTAATAATTGTTTAAATAATTATATAATGTTTTCAGAAAAATTAACTTCATCAAACAATGACAAAATATTGCATTTTAATCAGAAAATAAGAATATTTTTTACATTTTAGAGGAATAAATAATTGTTTAAATAATATAGATTTTTTAAATTTTTTATTTAAACTGCGGGGGTGAGGGTAGGCTGTACATAAAAGTTATTAGTATGGTTTTATTTTGTAGACATTGCTTTTCAAATCCTAAAAACTTTGGCACGTTTCGATAAATCCCTGGAATAGGAAGTTCAATTTTTCGAAAATTCAAAATCTCACCGAGTAAATTAAATGGAATATTGAAGTGCCCAGTAGCACGTGTTAATATTCAAATTCCGAAAAAAATTACAGATTTTCTTTCTCCGGAAATGAAAACTTTTGAGGGGTGTTTTCCCCTCTAGAGTGTAAAAAATTGCAATGCATGTTTGGACCGTTTACTCTAAAAGTAGGATTTCGAAGTCCCAACTTAAAAAATTTCGAAAAAATGCCGAAAATTTATCGTGCTATATACCACTATACGTAACTTACTTTAAATTGTATTCTAAGCTGCGCTGAAACATGTATCATTGTGATAAATTAAAACCATTACAATTCATAATATGCATAAAAATTAAATCATACTAATTCTTATTTCCTTGTTTTTATAATTTAAAAAATTTTTAATCTTGTTTTTCACAATTAAATAAAAACTACTGCGCATCTGCATAGGGTCTCATAAAGGAACATATGGGGCATTATTCCTCAACTGCCCCAACTCAAAAAGTCATGTTTTTCGATTGTCTCTAAATTCTGGGAATATGTTTGCCTACCCAACAGTAGTTAATCCACAAACTTATAGACCAGGATTACCAACCCTCCTCAAGTGAGGGGGCGTTGAATTTTCAACCCCAATGCCTACAGGGGTAGTTTCAAACGCCTGTAACTTCCTTTCTAATTACGCGATTTAAAATTTTTATGAGGGTTTTGGCAAGTGCTTTTACACGCTTTCATCCTATTTTATTATTTATAACAAAAAAAATTGTTTAAACAATTTTTTCAATAAATCAATTGTTTATTTAACTTTTTTCGCAATTTAGGCATCTACGATTTTTTTAAATAATCTCAAAAGAAAGCTTGACTTTTTTACTATGAAAAATGTCTAATAACAAAATGGACAAATTGAAATTCATTGAGTTACAGAGCCGGTTGTAGAGGGAGTCCTCGCGCTCGCACT
>NC_046659.1:45192426-45197799 GCF_010883055.1 Belonocnema kinseyi | reverse complement strand
GACTGGTTTGCTTCAAAAAACGAAGACTTTTTTTGGAAAGGTATCCATAAATTGCCTGAGAGGTGGACAAAATGTGTAGCCAGCGAGGGCGCATACTTTGATAAGATATTTGTTATCATTCTCTTGAAATAAATGTGTTTTTTTCTTGAAAAAATACCGGTTTCATACGTATACACCTGGTATGTATTCATGTTTAAATGTCATAAATATTATTAATTGTCATAGAAGGAATGTACATTTTTTCCTGAAAATATTTGGAAACAAATTTTTCTTTACATTACAGGTTTTGATGATGAAAAATGGTAAGATTATGAGAGTAAATAAAAGTTGATAGGTCTTTGACAGTTTTATGTATGCGTAGGTTGTGGTTTTAAAAGTAAATACTCTTACATATACAATACTTACCTCATCACTCTAATTCTGATTCATTTTTAAACAATTGTCTTCGTTGTTTGTTATTTCTTTTTGGGCATTTAGTGAAAGCTTTATTATCAATAAATACAGTTTAGCTTGTCGGTGACGGCAACGGAACAATCTTGCCGGTGTCGACAACGGAATAATTTGGCCGGTGCCGGCAACGGAGCAATTTTGCTGGCGCCGGCAACGGAACAATATTGTCGGCGCCGCCAACATTGCTCGTGGCCGGCTTTTTTCGCCGGGTATTAAGTTCCGAAAAGCGTGTAGTAACGTATTTTTCATTCAATGCTTACAAATATGGTCATAAAAATTGAAAAATAAAAATATTTCGAAGGGCAAATCTTCTCAAAGTCTACGTTACTAACGTACTGGTACCAGTGTATTTCGATGCGTTTATTATGAACAATGGACATGAAAATAACTGAAAACATAATTTTCAATGTTCAATTTTCAAAATGTAGGTTTTTAAAAAAGTGTAAACACTATTGGTAGCCGTAAAAACCATATTTAATGCATGCGAAAGGGATTTTCTGGTAATTGTAGAGTAAAGAATTGAAACTTAAAAGTTATTTCGTCAAATTTTGGCTTTTGACGATATCCAACCCACCCCACCCTCCCCGCAGCACCCCAAATATGACTATAAATACAATTCTTTTTTAAAATTTTTTGAAAATAAATAATTGCTGAAATAATCCACATTTATTAAAACAATTCGAAATTGTTTAGAAAGTGATTGTAAATATAAAAATTGAACATCAGTAATTATTTTTATGAAGAACACGAGGGAAATTGCTAAAAAGTTACAATATTACGTAAAAATGTAGTTTTTTGATTTTACGGTCATATTTGGGGTGCTGCGGGGATGATGAGGATCAGCTGGAAAGAGAAGTTGACTTGCATGTTGGTGGCGGTAGTGAGAAAGTGTGCAGTGACAGGCAATGAGAAGTTTTTACAAAGTTTGTGTGGAAGGTGTGAGTGGAGTGTGAGGGTGGAAGTCTAGGAGGTGAGTACGGCTGTGAGGGATTCATTGGGAAGATAAAAATTAATTTGCATTATAGTTGAAGGGGGGGATTTGGCTAATTAGGGAAAGTGAGGTTAGGTTTGCAAGGGAGCGGGGTAGTTTTATGTTCAGGATTTTGGGCCTGCATGGCGGACAAGGGTGGTAAGCGACAGCAGCCTTAAGAGACATCTGTTCGCAATAGTGCGTACTTTTGTGTATGGATAGGTTACAGTTACCGACGGACGAGCGGGAGGTGGGCAGCGGGAGTACTGGCAGTGCTGGTAGTGAAGTAGACGGGGAGGAAATATCCAGAAGGATACGACGGCCAGTTGTACGTGGCCCGATGTCAAGTGGTGCATCAGGGAGGGGGAAGAATCGGAGCAAAAGAAGCAATCAGGCAAGGGAGAGAGCGTCCAGTGCAAGTGAGAGGGAGGATCTCTTGAAGTGGAAAATGGAAATTAAAGAAAGTCCAGAGAAAAGCGCGCTAGAGAGTCCCTTTTAAAAAAGCGTACGAACACGTAGGTCACCCTCCCTAAAAATGGAGGGGCAGGCGGAGAAGACTATCGGGGATGACCTGAGGGTAAAAGATGAGTGATGGAAAAAGGAAGTAAAAGAGCTGAGGGGGAAAGTATAAGGATTGCAGAGGGAGTTGGTGTCGGTAAGAAAGGAAAAAGAGGATAAAATAAAGGAGATGGAAGAAGATATTAGGGCGTAGAAGAAAAGGGTTGAAAAAAGGCTGGAGAAGGTGGAGGGCAGATCGGGAATGGAAGCAGTCGACATAGGGGAGAGCGAGAAGCAAGGTAGTTGGGAGAAAGTAGAGATCATGATAGAAGAGAAAGTGGGAGAGCGTAGGAATTAAAAGGGGGAGAGTGCGGGCAGGGAAAGTATGAGGGCAATGAAGTTGAGGCCGGAGAGAAAAGGAAAGGCAGATAGGAGAAATACTATAGTGATAAGAGGATTGAAGCTAATGAGCGGGGAAGAAAGGAAGGGGTGGAAGCGCTGCTACAGAGCATAGGGTGGGTTAAAGTCAAAGTAGGGAAAGGTAGGACGGAAGGGAGAAAGGAGAAAGAAGTGGCGATGGTGGAATTGGATAGCTGGGAAGAAAAATTGGAAGTAAAGCATAACAAAATTGAATAAAGGACAGTAAGGTTTTTATCGATCAAGATTTGACGAGGAAGGAAAGGGATGTCCAGAGAATGCTAAATGCCAGGGTTAGAAAGGAGAAGAGCGAAAGGAGAGCGGCGAAGGTAGGGTATCGGAAAATAAAAATAGACGAGCAAATTTGGGTATGGGACGAGGAGAAGGAGGTGTTAAAGGAAGTGCAGGGGAATTTATTTCGGGGGAAGTAGGAGGGTGGGAGTAAATCAGGGTGAAGGAGTGTTAAAGGTGTTGTACTGAAACGCAGCAGGGGTAAAGAAGAAAGATGAGGATTTCTGGAGGTATATTCAGGAATTTGATGTGATTGGACTGGTAGAGACGTGGGTAGAGAGAAAGGAATAGGATATAGTAGAGCGAAAGTTGCCAAGGGGGTATAGGTGGTGGCTACAGAAGGCGGTCAAAGTAAAAAGGAGTAGACTACAAGCCCATAGTAAAAAATGAGGTGGTCAAATGACCCAGCAAGACTTATGTTTAGACGGATGTTCCTATATAAAAATGTAAATTCCAGCACTATGCCATCAGGTTTTGGCGATACAAGTGAGCACAGGCAAAAATTGAATTTTGCACGTGTGAGTAGTGAATTACGGCAATTTAGTTTTTTACGGCTTTCTTTCTATTAATAGACCCTTTTAGAAAAAATTAAAAAAACCTAGTGCCGTACAAAAGTAGTAGTACAGAACGTTAAGAACATTTTTTAATTATCCCATAATTTTCGAAGCAATACGGGTAATTTATTACCATACGGCATTTGTGTAATTCGCTTTGTACACTTAAGCAGTTCAGTTCTTCAGCAACGCCGTACGTATTTGCAAGTACAGAGGTGAGAAACTAAGGGTTGTAACCCTTTCGTGGGACCCCCATTGTATTAGAATGCTCCTAGATTAAGAAGAGAAGGAATATTTTTAAATATTATTTCTATGTTATATGTAAAAAAGGTAAATCAATATGAAAAAAGATGCCGTACATGTTAATGCAGACCATTTTTTACAACTGATAAAAATTTTAATAACGTTTGTGGTATCCCTCATGGTCATTAAAATAAAACATAGTTTTTCTCTAATTTTTTCCACATTTTGAGCAGAAGCACTACTTTTCTCGGGGTCCGACATGTTTAAGGAACTCAAAAAAGAAGCCAACGCATTTTGGAGCGTCGTTTACGTTATTATAATTATTATACAATATAAAATATTACAGCGCTGCGTACGTCATTTACTATTTATTGATTGTTTAAAGTATAGAAAAACTATCTCAATGATGTACAAAACAATTTCACCCGAAGTTCAGTTTTTTCGGACGGAAAGTTATTTACCCTAGAGACCCATATGTTCCATAAAAAATTACGACATATCGAAAAATATCATCTAATTATAAAACACTTTTAAAATCACTTAATTTATAATAGGTTCTGGCTGTCTAGAGATAAGAGAATGTGTGAACTGTGCGGGAAAGGGGATGAAAAAGTTAAGCACTGGCTGGAGGAGTGTGAGGAGGTGGCAAGGAGTGAGATTAGCATAGAGGTATTGTTGCAGCGATATGCGTGCGAGGCGAAGCGCAGCGGGGAAGGTTAGGCTATAAAAACGAGAGAATTAGCTTTAAGGACTGGATGAATGGTACTTTGTAAGAACTAGTTGTAAGAAAATTTTGTAAAAAAATGGAAGTGTAAGCAAGTCAATTTTTTAAGGCCAGCAGGCCGAAAAATAAACGTTCACCTATCTATCTGGAAATAAAAGTTATTTTTATGGTTTTATTTCCTAGATACTCCTCTTCAATCCCTACAAAATGTGGCACGTTTCCAGGAAACTCTGGAGCATTTTGGATCAAAATTCAAAATGTGAGCACGTTTTCAAAATGTTTGAAACCACATTTTTTCATGATTTCAAAATTCTATGACCGATTAATTATAGTACTCAGAAACTCAAGCAATTTATCCTTTTGACTTTTTTCTATAAAAAGAAAATTATCAGAGTTAAAGCATTTTAAAAAACCGGAAAAAAAATTAAAATGAACATTTTAAGCCAAAAAACGCACGATATGTAAAAGGTCAAAAAAAGAAAAACCTTGATTTTTGAAAGTCTACAAGATGATCATAACAACTTTTTTAATTTGGTCGAAAAGTTGAAAATTCCCAATTTCATCGTACCAAAAATAATGAAAAATCCAAAAATTCCATTTTTTGGTCCAACTATACAAGATACGAAAACAATGAATGAGCTGAAATTGCGCACCCTGGAAAGACCTCCAAATTTCTAATTAATCACTTTTCGATAGGACGCATAGATTTTGATTTTAGTCATAAAAAACAACACTAAAAATAAAAAATAAAAATTTTTTGGACTAGCGACAAAAGCAACGAAAAAAATATGACAAAACTTGTTCATCCAAAAAAGGCTATAATTTTTGATAGGATACGTAGTTTTGGCTTTGGACGTAAAAAATAACATTCAAAATAAAAATATTAAATTTTCTTGAACAAACGACACAAGGTACAAACTAAAATTAACATACAAAAATGTTCACCTGAAAAGATCTATAAATTTATTATTAACCATTGTTAGATAGGACGAGTAGATTTTATTTCAACTGTAAAAAATAAGATTAAAAATTAAAAAATTAAATTTTTGGAAAAAGGACAGAATAGACGAAAGAGGACATGGGATCCTATATAGAACCCTATATATGGGGCATTATTCCTCAAATGCCCCAACTCAAAAAGTCATGTTTTTCGATTGTCTCTAAATTCTGGGAAAATGTTCGCCTACCCAACAGTAGTTAATCCACAAACTTATAGACCAGGATTA
>NC_046659.1:45185000-45192326 GCF_010883055.1 Belonocnema kinseyi | reverse complement strand
CGCCAATTAGCACAAATGGTAAGTTCCGACAGTGCCTACAAGTGTGCCTACTGGCCGCTAGATGGCAATACCGGTTTCATATGTATACACCTGGTACATATTCACGCATGCAGAGTTGTCAAATGCAGTCAATTAAAACCTTCTCTTCGCTTCATCTACATAAATAAACAATTTATTCTTCAATTGATTTTCAGTAAAAATTTCTATTTTTCATTTGTCTACAACCAATCTTTTTCTTATTTATTTATTTACTCTCTTTCGGAAAAATAACCTCCAAAACAATGAGCAACCTGTCAAATTGTAAGTATACACACATAACCTTATCATCCGTGACCCTCAACACTTATCATTAGCAAGACAAATTATTTTCGAAATATTTTCAAGTAAAAAATGTACATTAACACTTATAAAATTATTAATGTTCGTGGTGTTTCAACATAAACACATAGTTATGTCTCCACTTCTTCACAATTCACAAATGCAACTCAAACGTTCACTTCACTTCTGTTTCATTAATCAAGAAATTATTCTTCAACTACTCTTAAGTCAGAAATTTGACAAAAAACATTTAATTCGGCGTATATAATATAATTCTTTTGTAATTTCAAACTTTACACGGAAATAAATAGGTTCAGTAAGGTCAAGCCGCCTATTGGACACTTCTGGCTTCATTCACTACCCAGCAAACAAGAAACGATTGGCCGCGTTTCAATCGCATATCAAGTCGTATGAAATGTGCATCTTAAAGAGGAATGTCAGTTTGCTAACGATAGGTTAGAGGTACCAGTTAATCGGAGAAGTGATTATTTTACAATTCACCAAGAAATATTTTGTTATCGATTAAAAAACGACGGTTAATCGTAATAATACTATTGGGATCCGCTGCGCTTCAATACGCCATCTATTTTTTCAATGCGGCCAAAATGTGAACTCGCGAAACAAGATAGGAATTTGAAGATTCATTTTTATTTGAGCTTAGAATTCATTTTTTAATTATTTTGCATATTTAAACTACCAAGTGGATGAAAAAAATTAAGATTGATTGGACACTAAGTGTTACATTGTATATTTTCCGTCGAACACAACGAAAAAACACGATTTATGTTAAAACTGTTTTTGTTAAAAAAAAATTAATTATTTTAGTATATTACATATGTTTGAACAAATTATAAGGTTCAATTAACTTAACTTGGGATATAAGTGAACTTAAAATAAATTTTGATTCATTCGTGCATGAAATATTTCCTTCTAAAATATTATAACCTAAAAGTTAGGTTAAAATTTATATTTCATTTCTGATCGACCATAATTAAAGTTTTTTGCATATTTTGAACCAAATATTTTTCTACATGCATTAAATAAAGGTCATTTTAGCTTATGGTAGGTTGAAACTTATATGATATAGTAAAATAATTCTTTTCTTGACAAAACCAGTTTTAACAGGAAATGTGTTGTTCACTGAATACGATTAAAATTCCACATTGAACTTTTAGTTTCCGAAAAATATTAATTTTTTGTATTTACTTATTGTTCTAAACTAGTAAAAACAGTGCTAAAATTGGTTTTAATCTCAATTTAAAATGCAACTTAAAAATAATAATGCTACCTGGTGTCACAAGTTCACGGCAGTGGACAGTCCCTAACTCACCTGCATTTTCCTATTCAAGTTTACTTGCAGCTACTTCCCATTCTCTACAATTAAATAATGAAAAGCGGAATTTGCATTATACAAATCATCAGTCTTCATCAAACATCAATTGTATGATGCTGATTCGATTCTGGAAAAGCAAACCTGCACTTCTCCATTCAGTTTGACATCACTTCAAACTCCATTTCATTGAGAACTTGAAACGATTCATGCGTTTCTTTTGTCAATTGTAAATCACGCATTGAACTTCATTTAGTTTTTTGAGATTTTGGTCTCCCATTCAGAATGTCTTAAAACTATAGAACGAGTACATGTCCGAATGTGGCTTGGCAGATTTCATTAAGTTTAAATAGCTCACCAATTAAAAGAGTCACAAAACAATTGAAATGCAAGTTTGTCAATCAGAAATTTGATGGTGTTATACGGATGAATTTAGAAAAAGAGCTATCCATGCGAAGAACAATTAAAGACACTCCAACTTCATGTCGATCAACTGAATGCGTGTTAGAGTATCTAACCTATCGGACCACTCTGTTCTTTCATACTTTCAGGGCTCTAGTTCATAAACGAAATAGATAAAAATTCTGAAATTCTCACAGAATCTCTTTATTGCGTTTTTTTAACGTGTCTCAGTTTTTGAAAAAAATGTCAGAACCGTTTAGGTGTTATGCTAAAATATGTTACATTTTCAATACCTTGGGATAGACCTTACGTGCATAAGATGCGATTTGGGATTTTACTTATCTCAACATCAAAATGGTCAGCCCTTTTCTAACTAGACCAAACTTCTCATTTTATCATCATTTTATCTCTCATTTTATCCGTATAATACCTTAAGATACACGTTTTAAAGCGTTCCAGTTCAATCGTTTCTTTTTTCCTGGGTAGCTTTTTGATACACGCTAGACCATCTTTCGAACACATTTTACCACTGTGCACATACTATACATATTAATGTGAAAAAATGTATTTATTTTTATTTAATTATTATTTTATTATGATTCGAACAATTATTTTCATAAATTTGTAAAAAACATGATCTTTAAGTAGAATATACACA
Source organism: Belonocnema kinseyi (assembly GCF_010883055.1). Classification (NCBI taxonomy): domain Eukaryota; kingdom Metazoa; phylum Arthropoda; class Insecta; order Hymenoptera; family Cynipidae; genus Belonocnema; species Belonocnema kinseyi. The sequence goes on along the minus strand of NC_046659.1, from coordinate 45,189,618 downwards.
GTTCGAATTGTAACCGCCAACGTTACACTCAACTGAACGTATTAAATTGTCATCACACTTTGATAAGATTCAATATCATTGGTTTTATGAACATAATACTTCCACAAAAGCAATTCAATTGACTTCATTTACTGAATTTTGTGTGGGCAATTAATTACTATTCATCTGCTCGAAAATTATAGTCGGCAGATAGCATTGAAATGACTCTAAATTTCGAGGAACTGACTTCAATGTTAATCGTCCAAATCATTATTAAAATGTATACACTTTTTAGTTGAAATTTTGACTACATAAAATAGAATTGAAATGGGACACAATCCTTTCCCGATAAAAGGTAATAAAGCGTATATTTCAAATATACGATTGATTATGCATTCAAAAGTGTTAAAATTCTACGATATGTGTATACATATTTATTTAATTCAATTCGTTCGTTCTTACTGGATATGTGAGACCAGAATTATCACTCTGCTCTTGTACGAATTTTCGAACAGTAAGTAGCGCATCTGCAGCATGCTTAACTGTTATTGGCTCAGTTACATCGCTCATGTCGCAATCGTCATCATCTTCTTCTGATTCCTGATGTTCTTTATAATTCACACTTTGAAGGATGTCAAGATCGCTAGGGTATTAAGCAATAAGTACATTGACATCCACGTTTCTGAACTCTTCGAAAGTTACATCTGTGCAGCCGATTTGATTTTGTACAGTAGACCATTCTGTAGAAAAATCAGCTTCATTGAACACCTCACTCTCTGTTGACTTATCGGTTTATATAAAACCAGCTTTCAGGAAGCAATTAGCGATTACTGCAATTTTTACATCTGCCCAGGATTCATGTAGTTCAACAATCCCGTCCAGCAAATTAATTTCAACTTCTCCTCTTCTCTCTTCCAAAACGTTTATAGTTTTTCTGACGACTCTTTTTCGGTAATGGTAATAAATGTTTTTTTATAATCCCCTGATCCATCGGTTATAGCTTGGATGTTGTATTTGGTGGTAAGTGAACAACCTTTATAGCTTTCAGGGTTCGGATTAATTTTTTAGATGAGCTGGACAGTGGTCTACAAACAACAAGACTTTTCGTTGCTGACGATGAAATTATTTATCCATTCCCTGCAGCCAGTTTTCGTATATGGAACTTGTGATCCACGATATTTTGTTGTTCTCATAATTTACTGATAGTGACTTTACTCCTTTAAAACAACGTGGTTTTTTTACTTTTTCCCACAACTAGTAACAGGGCCGCAGAAGGTATGTAGAGTTGCAGAGTACTCTGCACACCAAAAAATTCTAGAAAAGCCCCCTTTTTCTTATATACTAAGTAAGAGACCCCGCGTAATTCCAAGTGGAATTTCTCGAGGGAGCTGTCATGTTGACTATTGAAGCATCGCGTGATTCTAAATTCGAAATAATTTGGCAAAAAGCTTTAGATAGTATAAACGATTTAGATGTCAGCGATCCAGAGCTTTCACGACTAAGAAAATTTTCGAAGAGATCAAAATCCAACGATGAATTTGGCAAAAATCATGTTTTTCAATCCCCGAAAGATATGTACCGGAAAATTTACTTTGAAATCTTTTATCAAGTCTTGGGGTCATTGAAAAGCAGGTTTGAAACGGATTCTTCACACTTTTGGATAAAGTTGACAATGAAGAATTGATGGACAAATTTATAACGCGAAATGCGAAGCGTTCCGTCGTATTTGTATCGCGTCAGCAATAAAGATATACTATAAATGTAATAATATGCAATATAGAGTGCAATATAATGTAAACAAAGATAAGTAAATACAACAAAATACATTTGAATAGAAGTTGCGACTTTTTTATGGAATGCCGAGAAAAGAGGCCACCCACTTCCTTTGCAAACCACTGAAAACTGTTCGCCGGCCCTGACTAGGAACTTCTCTTTTCCTGTACCACACATATTAGCAGCAACCATCACCGTGATACGTTCCTTACTTTTCTTTCTACCGAGACAATCTTCACTTCTAAAAGCTAGAGTCTGGTCAGGTAAGCATCTAAAGAACAACCCAAATTCGTCAGCATTAAAAATATCTGCCTCCAAATATTTTTGCAGTAAAATTGGTAACACTTCCGAACGATACGTCTCACAATCCACTTCTAAAACAGATGCACTTTCTTCACTCAAAACTCAATGAACAATTCCATTTCTATTCCTGAATTTATCCACCCATCCAACACTAGCCTTGATATGATCGTGTCCCAGCTTTAAAGCAAAATCTTTAGCCTTGCCTCTGATTATCAAACCTGTAACAAAGTTTCAGGTTTTTTTGGCATGACGTTTTCTACACTAAATTTTGCCCGGAAAAGATGAGAGCTTTATGTGTTTTCGATCTGGTTGGAATGAAGAGTTCGAAAGCAGATAAAGTTTTCTCTTTGTATTTAAAAATAGTTCTTAAATTGTTTTCTGGCATTCCAAAGGTTACCGCAACGTTTTCTTTTTTCTTTGCACCATTTTCAACTTCACGAATCATTTTTATTTTGTCACTTTAAGTTAAAGTTTTATAATTCTTTCTCCCCGTATTGAATACAAAATTGTCAACTTTAGAATTTAGACGAAAAACTTAGACTGAGTATGTTGCAACATTAGTTCCTACTATATATACTACTCTTGCAAACAGACTCGACACAATAGTCAATTTTGATTAGCTAGAACCATCTTAGAGATGGGATACAAAGTTTTCCCACCTTTCAAAAATTCTTAAACATGATCTACATAATAAGCAGAAAAGATCAAGAAATTACTCGACAATCTATTGTACTTAATCGTTTTTTTCAAACCAAGTAGACATTTTCTGCATCTGCCCATTGTTGACGGATTATGCCTAAAGCGACCATAACTCAGGTATACACTGTCTATACATTCAGGTGTGCATCTTCTTTTAGTATCGCAAATAAAAGCACTTGTACTTCGAATTATCGAAATTGAAAAATCTCTCGGGATGTCAAATTTCATTCGAATTAACGAAAACTTCGAATTATCGTAATTCGAATTATAGAATACTGTTAACTTTGAAAGGATAGGAGTTTTGGCAGGGACCAACAAAAAGCTTCGAATTATCGAAAATTCGAATTTTCGGCGGTACGAATTATAGAAGTTTCACTCTATATACAGGGTGGACACGATGGGGCTTACATACATAACGCACGTGATTCCTACCCGAATTGCACAACAGCTGGCAAGAAGCCATCGTACAGGGGCATTTTCATATTTCGCGCCTTTAAAGTTGCATTCCAATCGGCCATTCGGTCAACTCCATGCATCTTCGGATCTAGTTTATCATAGTTTCATTGGTTGCATTCGAAACTTCAAATGGATACAAGCGTCAAAAAATATAGGTTATGTTATGTCGTAATTACAAATAATAAAAGTGTTTTATTAATAATGAAGCGAGACTTGTGGACTGAGAAGTAAACATCAATTTTTTTCTGTGACAATAACATTATGGAATGATTGCTGAGTGGCAAATACTATAAATTAGTAATAATATTGTGCGCTTTTAGTGGGCCCTGGTGGACCGAAGGAACTGAATGAAACCTCTACAATGTATCCGTAAAAACTGCACTGGGTCCCCATTCGGTTCCTTTTTAAAAAACTCGAAAAAATAATAAAATCAACTTTTAAATTGTTGAAATTTGGATTTTACGTTAAAATTACGCATAGAAGATCACGAAATAATCGCAATAGTTTTTTTTTCGACGGTAAATAGTTTAAAGAAATACAAGGCATGTTCAAAAAATAAGGTGACTTTATGGCTTTCTTAAAAAATATTAATTTATTCCTGAATATTTATGTTGTCCCCTTCAAAGTAATCCCCCTCAGATATAATACACTTGTGCCAACGCTTTTTCCAATCATCGAAGCACTTCTGATAATCATTTTGTGGTATAGCCTTGAGTTCTTTCAGCGATGCAGTTTTTATCTCCTCAATCGTTGAAAATCGATGTCCTTTCATGGGTCTATTCAGTTTTGGGAAAAGAAAAAAGTCACTGGGGGCCAAATCCGGTGAATATGGAGGCTCAGCCATGACTGTGGTGCTGTTTTTGGTCAGAAAATCTTTCACAAGCAACGATGATTGAGCAGGTGCATTATCGTGATGCAAAAGCCACGAATTGTTTTGCCAAAGTTCCGGACGTTTTTTGCGTATCGCCTCTCGCAAACGGCGCATAACTTGAAGGTAATACTCCTTACTGACCGTACGACCTTGTGGTAAGAATTCCTGATTCACTACGCCACGGTAATCAAAGAAGGTAGTGAGCAAAACCTTCACATTTGACCGAACTTGATGTGCCTTTTTCGGTCTTGGAGACTCAGGATGTTTCCACTGAGACGATTGGGCTTTAGTTTCGACGTCATAACCATATACCCACGATTCATCTCCAGTTATAACTCTTTTGAGAAAATCAGGATCATTATTGACTTCATTGAACATCTCCTGAACGATGGTTATGCGATGGATCTTTTGATCAAAATTAAGCAGTTTTGGAAGAAATTTCGTTGACACACGTCTCATGCCCAAAACGTCCGAAAAGATAGCATGGCATGAGCCAACCGATATGCCAACATCTTCAGCAACTTCTCTGATGGTAAT
>NC_046659.1:45181334-45184900 GCF_010883055.1 Belonocnema kinseyi | reverse complement strand
TTCTAAACTTTTACGCCTCTGCCAGAAAAACAACACGAGCTATATAGTCAAAACTGTGAACATATGATCGTGACGAGTGTACCAACACAACAACAACAACAAAATTTAAAACTTGAATGTACGTAGCCCGCGAAAATTGAAAAGTCACCTTACTTTTTGAACACACATCGTATAAGACGTATAACGCCTGTTGACTGGTACTCTTTAAACGCATCGCCTGTAAGTAGCAGTCAACAGGCGTTATACGTCTTATTTTTTTTTTAACTGTTTACCGTTGCCACGGAGCGAGGAGACAATTGTGTTTAACTCTTATTTGCGACATAAAAAAGGTATGTTATGAATAGACAGGAATTGTTTTGAATAAAGTGAATAAAATATTAGATGAAAACATTTCGAATTGACATTACCTACAGTTATTAATAGCGATCTCGGTAGAAAGGTGAATCTGACCATAACCTCGAAATAATGACAGATCGGCCCGGCATGTTTATTATACTTTCGATAGATTATTCTTTACCAAAGAAATTTTTTGTGGTTTTGTATGTTTAGAACTTACAGTGTCGGCAGTAATAATTTAAACAATAATTACTTAATAATAATTTAACAATCATTACTTATTAATAACTTTAATAAGTAACACATTATTTTTGAAATTAATAACTGATTTCCATTGTTTTTTTCACAGATCGATCATAGATAAATTTATATCAAGAAATGCAGATGGATTTGGTGTATTGCAGCTGGTTCATTTCAATGAACATTATTAAAAACCGTTATCTCTATACCTTATCTCAAGGTCACTTTACTTGCCTGAATTTTAATTTATCAATTATTTAGACATTTTTTTGTAATTTAGAAAATGTTTTCCCTGGACTTCATCTCAAAATTTGGTTTGATCAGCCACTAAAATAAATTAGAGACTCGTTGGTGATAGAATTGTTTAAGAAATTTATCTAGACAAGATAATTTAGCCCAGAATTGTTATTCCATTTTTTTAATAAATTATTTTATTTTCGAAATTGCTATTTCTAGATTTGATTTCCAAACTGGTATTTCATCATCCCCTAAAATTAATTATAATTCAATCTGATGGTATAGGTGTATCAAAAAGATATCTCGAGTCAATGAAGTTTAATTAATTAATTATTTAGAATTCTTTTTGTAATTTGGAAAATGTTTTCCCTGGACTTCATCTCAAAATTTGGTTTGATCAGCCAGTAAAATAAATTAAAAGCTCGTTGGGGATAGAAGTTTAAAAAAAAAATTTGTCTAGTCAAGATAATTTAGCCCAGATTTGTTATTCTATTTTTGTTTGGAAATTATTCTATTTTTGAAATCGCTATCTCTGAATTTGGTTTCCAAACTGGCATTTGATCAGATTTGTTTCTAATACAATCTCATCACTAACGAGTCTCTAATTTGTTTTAGTGGTTGATCATACCAAATTTTGAGATGAAGTCCAGAAAAAGCATTCTCTAAAATAAAAAAATCCCAAAAGACTTTATTAATTAAAGTTCAGGCGAGTTAAATTGCTTCGCGATATCTTTTTGATACACCTGTACCATCAGAATCACCCAGAATGAATTTTAGGCTGATCAATCCACAGTCTTGGAAAAGGTCTAGAGATAACGGTTTCCCAATAGTGTTCATTGAAATAAACCAGCTGAAATGCACTAAATCCATCTGCCTTTCCTGATGTGAATTTATCCATGATCGATCTGTGAAAAAAGCCATGGATATCAGTTAATAATTTCGGAAATAATGTGTTACTTATTAAAATTATTAAGAAGTAATGATTGTTAAATTATTATAAAATAATTATTGTTTAAATTATTACTGCCGACACTGTCAGTTATAAACATACAAAACCACAAAAAATTTCTCTGGTAAAGAATATTAAATCGAAAGTATAATAAACATGCCGGGCCGATCTGTCATTATTTCGATGTTATGGTTGGATCCACCTTTTTACCGAAATCGCTGTAAGCAATTGTAGGTGTTAGATGTGTGTAAGAATGTGTGAAAACTGCGAGTACAATAAATATGTAGCCTGAAATTTAAATAGTGTGTGTGTGTGTGTGTAATAAGTGTGACCTGTAGCCAGTTTGAGTATTGCCGCGCTCAGAGAAGGATTGTTCTCACAACAAGAAACGATTCCTAAATTGTTAAAAGTATTCAGTATAAAAGTTTCGTTTTTAAACTGAAGAAACTATTTTGCTTCAACTTATTAGACTAAATAGTTGAAAACTAAGTCTACTTGCTAATAAAAGTGTATTTTGTGACTACTCCTAAATCACCTTAGATTTACGTTTAAAGGTTTCATAAAAAAAATCTGGATTTCATAATACCTAGGCTGTTATGTTAAACAGTAGGTAATGTCAATTAAAAATGTTTGCATATAATATTTTATTAAATTTAGTCAAAACATATCCTGTCTATTCATAACATACTTTTTTCATGCCGCAAATAAGCTTTAAACACAATTGACTCTTCGGCCACTAAAAGCGCACAATATGATTACCAATTTATAGTATTTGTCACTCAGCAGCCATTCCATAATGTTATTGGCACAGAAGAAAATTGATGTTTATTTCTCAGTCCACAAGTCTCGCTTCATTACACAACCACACAAAAAAAAGTGTGCAGATCTGGTAACAAGACACACGTATTCCGATGGATTTTGGGGCGCTGAATTCAGATTCGATATCAAAAATCACCCATCACGTCATGGTTGAGCCATAACCTCAAAAAATGACGAAAAATCATGAGCTGAGGCAAATAAATTTCAAAATAATGCCAGTGATGCAAATTTTCACTTCAAAAACATGTTGACAACTGTGAAGGATCAACCCTTGCCTGATATCAACTTATTTAACATAACTTTACCCAACAGAGCCTGACCTCACTTAACCTGAATTAACAGAAATTTATTGAACTACACGTAAAGCTCTGGAAGCATATTTTCTTAGTAGCAAATGTGTACTACATCGAATGGGTCAACTCGAGCCTAACCTAGAAATAAATCTAACCTAGCCTAACCTGACCTAATCTAACCTCACGAAACACAATTAAACTGATTGTGTTGTCCCGTTGTGTTTGCGGTACCGTTTCATTCAGCTTCGGTTTAACCTACATAGAGGTTTAACTTATCCTAACCTAACAAAACCTGACCTAACCTAATCGATTACGCTGGCAACCCTGTTCTTGCGTACTTTCATATTTTGACATTAATAGTAGTAAATGTCTGGAGTTTCGTAACCGCTCGTTGCTAGCATTATTCGCCTGTGTCTGTAACCAGGGCATGTTTGAGTTACAGTTCTACGTTTTAATTGATACAAACATTGTCAGTTTAATTGAAATGGGGTCAATTCTACTTGTAGTTCTAAGTTTCTTCAAATTAGTAATGTGCGTCTAAATTTTTAACGAACTGTAGTACAATGAAATGAATTTTATTGTGTTATAATGGGAACACTTAAGTTAAGTTGTGTTGCGTTAAGCAAAATTTCGTTAGGTTCTATTAAGTTAGATTCATTTGTAGGTTAAGATCGAGTTAACCTATTAAATAT
>NC_046659.1:45177807-45181234 GCF_010883055.1 Belonocnema kinseyi | reverse complement strand
GCACACATTTGCTACTGGGAAAATATGCTTCCAGAGCTTTACGTGTAGTTCAATAAATTTCTGTTAATTCGGGTTAGGTGAGGTCAGGTTCTGTTGGGTAAAATTATGTTAAATAAGTTGATATCAGGCAAGGGTAGATCCTTCACAGTTGTCCACATGTTTTTGAAGTGAAAATTTACATCACTGGCATTATTTTGAAATTTATTTGCCTCAGTGCATGATTTTTCGTCATTTTTTGAGGTTATGACTCAACCATGACGTGATATGTAATTTTTTAAACCGAATTTGAATTTAGCGCCCCAAAATCCATAGGAATACGTGTGTCCTGTTACCAGATCCGCACAATTTTTTTGTGCCATTTGAAGTTTAGAACGCAACCATGGCAACTATGATAAACTTGATCCGAAGATGCACGAACTTGATCGAATGGCCGATCCGAACTTCTTTTCTCTTATCCCCCAATTTTGTTCGAATGCCCAAAAAAAATCTCCGAATTTAAGCAAAATCGCTAGAACATAAAAATATTTCAATCATTGAAAAATAGCAAAATAAATCACAATTAAAATTGTTTGAACAATTTTTTTGACAAAAAGTTCTAACGAAAAGTTAGAAATTCAATGGGTTTTATTAAATTACCAATGAATGATTATTTATTTTTAAAGAAACTTTTTAAAAGCGTCAATAAACCACATTATTACGTAAAATTCAAATTTGACACATATGGGATTTTATTCAAGGATCCATTAAAGTAGCTTCAAATTATTCAACCTCAAAATTTATGATTGATTCTTATTCACTGAAGAATTATAAAGAATATACTGAAACACGGAATTATTATCGCGTTTAAGTATTAGATTTACGAAAAAGCTGACTTTTTCTCATGTTAAATCAATGGAAAACTTCATGGTCTATGCGCCATCTGTAAACATTATCCGATTTCGTTCAAATTTGGAGATTTTATTTTGGGAATTCGAAAAAAATAGGTGTTGAAATCAGAGAACTTCCCAGTAGGCTCAGAGTAGAACCGCAATAGATCACACTTGTGGCCCAGTCTCACGACCTTGAGATACTCGCAACAATTGTTTCTATTGCGCACTCGAGACCTGACATAGTTCTCCTTGACTGCGAAAAGCAAACCATGTTTGTTAACAGGTTTTCAGAACTAGCTGACAAAAACATCATCGCCGAGGAGAATGAAAAGGAAGAAAGGTATAGAGACCTTATAAGGGAGTTACGATGGTTATAACCTGGAATATTCTGTTCAGCCAATTGTCCTTTTCATCGGTGTTCTTGGAGATGCCAAGCTTACACTGCTGAAAAGCATCCCTCTGTGTCAAAAAGATGCTAAGACACTAAACCGCTTAATAATTTCCTCTGCTAGTGTTTTATTTGTATAAAATAAAAATTCAAAATTATCTTTGAATTTCAACGCAGTTAGAAAGGGACTGAAATTTTTTTAAGATACTTTATTTAAGCATACATAATCATCAACACAAAAATGTTACGCTCGTATTATTACTTGAACTCTGTTTAGAAAAATTTACTTTCGCCAGTAACTTTAATGTATTGATGGCAATCGTCTTGACATTCATTGTTTATATTGGTCTTTGTACATTCTTTTAACGAGAAATCTTGCAGAAGTCTTTTTAAGATCTTTCGCAGTGCATTTATTATTGCACTTGATTGCGTATTTTTCCCAACTGTCGCAAACATATTCAAGTAAAAAATACATTTCAAATATCCTATACATGAGTTAGCAGGCCATATTTGAATCCTATATTGATAAAGCTTTGTGTGGCTGAAACTTGCAATATAGCTACTGCTGCCGCCGCAATCATGACAGCTCCCTCGAGGTAAAGAGCGTAAAATATTCTAATGTGTCCGGAAGTTGTAGCTAATCCACCAGCAGCCGTAAAATCCAGAGGGAATAGGATGCTGGCAGCGACTGGTCTCAATCTTGCTAGACCAAAGCACATTATTCCCATTAGGTAATAGGAGGCTGAAAGTAAAAATAATTAATTAAAAGAATGAAATTTTCTTTCCTTATTATTCGACTATATATCAGATATCTTAGATTTGTTTGGGTTAAATTTTTTGTTTCAAAATTGACAATCGCGTTTTGACAAAAAAAGTAAAAGGAACACATGAGTCTAATGCAATTTTTAAGGCTGAGACCAATGATCCCCTAATATAGTTCCAGCATGGTACAGAAGTTATTCCTTTGCATTATTCTATTGGAATTATTTTGAATTCGTTGATACTAATTTGAATTTTCTTAAATCCTCTGAAGTCTGCTTATTTAATTCACTTAAGTTTTCTTTTATTTAATAGAATTAACTTTGAATTCACTTTTAAAGAAATTTTAACATTTTTCAAAATCTGTGATCATTTACGGTATCCAAATATTTCCAGAAAATGCCAGTAATGTTTGATACGACATGTCGTGACCCTAGATTAAGTCACTGGAGTTTTATCAGTTTATATTATTTCACATGCAAAGCAAAAAATCTTATATATAATGATCTTATTATTTAAAAACCTTTTCACAAGCAAATTTACAGAATTTCAATACATGAAAAATGATTTTTTGATGTGCCGACTCAATTAGTTTTTTTACAGTGACAAATGTTTCTGTTCTTACCTATACAGTAAAAAGGTACAGCCTTGACCCATTTTGGAACAGGTAATGAGTTCATCATTTCCATGTCTTTGTGTTTATTTTTTCTTGTAATGGCGTACCATTGTAGACGTACTGCCAAAAGGAGACCGACATTTAGGACTAGGAGAAAGTGTGCTGGAATACCAATAGCTGCAAAACCAACAGCTACTGTTCGACCTGGGGTCGTACGTGGCACCGGTGCTCCAAAACCTGAACATTAAATTTAACTTCAATTTGATATAAAAGCTTTTTCAAAACTTTTACACTGGGACTGCGGTTTACCGAAACCCGATATACCGCATGAGGTGGTCCAATGAGGCTGGAGAGTCACTTGCAAGCTAAGCGAAGTTGTGTAGTTTACGGTTCGGTACTGTGAGAAGCTTCAAGCAAGCAGGAGAAAAAGAAAGGTTAGGAGAACCCCGATTTATCATGAAGGCCATTAAGGCCATTCCTGAACCCCCGGGTAAATCGGAGTCCCAGTGTAATATAAATTTCGTTGAACTCTACAGTAACCGATGTTTCACATAATATGCATGTCTTTACACTGCAGAAATTAAAAAATAAATATTTCTAGATTATAGATAGTTTAGGTAAAATAAATTCTGCTTTCAACAGTCAATTGTAATTTCAGAAGCTAATTTATTTGACTCAACCCTTTAAAGGGCAAGCGGGTCTCACAGGCTCGGTGAGTCACGATAGTAGTACCGGGCCACTATGGACAGACTACCCCCTCCGCCTTCCTTTTCCTACTTCACCGCACTATGGCGC
>NC_046659.1:45174063-45177707 GCF_010883055.1 Belonocnema kinseyi | reverse complement strand
AGAATGTAGGAAAGAAAACCAACTTTTCACGAAGGACGCATGCAGTATACTTTCTTCGAAGTACGACAAGTCATTGGCATTCATTATACCAAAGAGAGGTAGTCAGATGACTATTTTTAGCAGCAGGACCATAGTTAAGTAGAGTTTCAATGTATGCCCGATAATCATGCGAATTACTGGGTGGAGATACAACTTTTTGATTAAAGTAGACATCCACTTGATTGAATAACGAATGTAATAGATTGTTTACATGACCAGCTCTATCCAATTTTTCGGCATTTGCAGAAACCCTAGGTGGTGTTATTAATTTCACCCTAAGATTTAGCATTGTGTGAGCCAAATCAATGTATTCATCACCATGACCAGGGACGACAAATTCTATAGGCGAGTCATCGGTAAGGGATGATACCGGTTTATAGTGTACCCATTGAGAGCTTTCTATCGAGGGTTGTGTAGGAGGTATCGAGAATAGAGCTAACTCAGACTTTAAGCACTCACAAGAATGAGAATGTAGAAACGACATTTTAAGAAATATATTTTGTGTCAGATGCGAATTTTATACACTATTAATTTCCAAATATATCATCAATAGAATGCTTCCGATTTTATGCTTTATATACTTTTTTGTATTCTTTGTTTTTATTTTATTCTTTGTCGCTTTCTTTTTTTTCACCGTACCACGCTTTTTTATTTTTTAGAGGTTCTTATAACCAGAACCATTCATAATATTCTCCATTTTATCAATAGCACGCCGTTTCAAATTCTCACCAGTTTCGCCAAAGCGATTTCTAAATGAATTTTTAATCGGAGCATTAGCATCCAAATCATTCATAACATTCCTGCCAGTTCTAAGAGCTTCTTTTCCGACAATTCGAGCTCTTCTAGTTAAGAAAGGAAGAACACGCCGGAATAGACAGCCAAGAAAGCTTCCAATACCGTGACCTTTTTGATATGGTGCGCCAATATAAATCTGGGGAATCCATCCACCACCACCTGCTTGTAAGGCGTAATATTCGGCGTATTGGCTCATTATTTCTTTCTTTCTTATCTGTATCTAGTCAATAAGTTTAAAGTGAAGTGTAGCTGTCAGCGTACCAAACTCGAAGGGTATTGGCAAACCAGCGTGGTCCCTTATATTAATTTCAATTGTAGAAAATCCGGTATGAAGAACTGGTATGTAATTGGGTGGTGAAAAATTACTGACTTGGGTTGTACCAAAACAGTAATCTCTTTTATCTACAGAAACAGTACGTAAGTGTGGAGCTTTTACATCACCAGTAATGCGAGGTTCACAAATATTACAGTAAACAAATAATTTATCCAGAAGACCACTAGTTAGACTAGGTGGATGTCTAGCAGTATACTCATTATTTTCAATTGGATGTAGATTATCTGGTGCAAAACCAAGAGCACGTGATAATTTATTACTAAGTACCAAGAAATGTTGATCAGTCATCTGACATAATTTTGTACACTGTTTTTGTATGCGCATGTAGCTGCTTTTCAATTTGTCATATTAAAATTTAATATGTTGTCCTAATTCTGGAAGACTGTTCAGAGTATTTAAAAGAGACTCAATATCGGCATAAAGGCCAGGTTCAAAGAAATATACAAGGGGTTTTTCCACATAAGAACTTCTGCTTCATCTTCTAACTTTTCATTAATGACAATAAGTTCTATTAAATCTTCTAACTTTTCTCTCATATTTTCATTATTTATTTTATCTTCTGCAACAGGTACTTCATATTTGTGAAGAAGGTCAATACCATTCTCAATGCTTTTTCTATTTTTGATATTGCTATCAAATTGTGAGAACGTATGCCCGTCAGTCCCAGCATTCATAAGGGTAATACGGTTTTCAATTGAGTCATCGTGTCTCACATGAAGAAATGTACGAGGAAGTTGTATTTCTGTGAGTGCTACTACCCACTGTCCTTGCAACCGAATCTCATATGGCAATTGTGTTATAAAATTGGAAGCTCTATTATCAGGAAAATATTTCATACTACTATTGCTTGGTAAAATAAGGTAAAATTGATCAGAATTCATTTTTACAATGATTGTTAATTTGAAGCTCGAATCCAGGAATTAAATTTATCCAGATAGCCTATCCAGTTATTAAGAATATTTCTTCACTCCATCCTGATTCGTAACCTTTCTCAAAGACGCCCTTCTCGCGAGTGATTCTAACTTGGTGGTAGACTCTGTACTTAGGCTTTTTTGTAGACCTCTTTTCCTTACTGAATCGTGATTGAATATTTTCCCATGCTTTGGATGCATTGAATATAGTAACTTCAGTCGGTTTTATTTTAATACTACTGTGCCTGGCATTATTGTAAGCATCTACAATTTGTTGTAAGATATCAATATAGCGTCAATTATTTTTATGCGTAAAGTAGCGCCACATGCGTTCTTTGAGATTTCGATTAAAGCGATCTACTACGGCTGCTTTAATATTAGGGTCCCGCGTTACTCGAAATTTTATTCCATTATCTGTCAAAAATTTTTGAAAAGTTGCACCTACAAATTCCTTCCCTTTATCTTTTTGTAAACAGATAGGTACAAGATTGTTACCTTTCTGATGAATACGCTCGAAACCGTGTCTTACTTCTAAAGAAGATTTATCTCGAAGAGGCTCGACCCAGGCAAATTTACTTAAAACATCAATTACCACTAATAGAAAGGTATAATTATTATTGTAGGTTGACAGACTTTGGAGGTCAACTAAATCAGCCTCCCATACATTATCAATAGACCTAAGATTATAATGTAATCTTTGAAATTTTCTGCGAATAGGCCTTTGTATGGTAAATGCGTCCTGTGACTTTAACCATTCAAGCACTTTAGGACTAGATACTTTTCCTCGCGCAGCACGAATTGTTTTTTCTGCGCCACTGTAGGACGCTAGATGACTTGGCTTGTAGTATATTTCTTCTAACAGTTTCATCTTAGATTAAAAGACTGCCACTTTGTTATTTATCCTGAACCACGCTGATTCAGTGATTGATCTTTTCTATTTCTGCTACGACTTCTTGTACGAGTTCTTATATTTGGAGTGTCTCGAAGTCTATGTGAATCACTAGTCTCATATGTACTATCATCGTCCGTTATAAGAGGGTGAAATGTAGAGTATGTTCTATTACTGAGGTCCCGAGTCAACTGTTTATCTGATTTCACTCTCCAGTATTCTCTATTTTTTACAAGCTCTCGTGGTGTGCCAAGCTCTCGAAGGATATGAGAAAACTGATTTCTACCAGCTGGAACGAATCTTTTTCTATATATCAATGCATCGTTAACAAGATCTGTAACATTTGAATCTTTGATACGCTGTCCATCAATGAAAACTAAACCATTTTTATCCCATTTTATTCTGTTAGTTATATTCGGCCTTCTTAAATAATTGAGTAATAAGATACTGTTTGGCTGAAAAGTTCTGGGTACTGATGCTGTGATGGTTTCTACAGGTAGAAATTCGTCATCGTTTGATTGATTGCACAGCCACACAAAAGAAAAATAGTGTACGGATCTGGTAACAAGACACGCGTATTCCTATGGATTTTGGGGCGCTGAATTTAAATTCGGTATCAAAAATCACCCATCACGTCATGGTTGAGCCATAACCTTAAAAAATGACGAAAAATCAT
>NC_046659.1:45172820-45173963 GCF_010883055.1 Belonocnema kinseyi | reverse complement strand
ATCATCACGGTATTGAGTGGTTTGAAGGAGATGTCCCAATGAATTTCCTTCACGCCAATCTACGTGACATTTCTCGAACTGCCAAACTAATGTACACCAGAGGACATGAAAAAGCAGAGTTACTACAAAAAATTACAAGTAGAAAAGTAATAAATTTGGAGGAACTAAAATCCCCATCGTTTAAATATTACCATTTATAGACGAATTTAATCAGACTAAAGAACTAGATAGAGAAACAGCAAGAGGATAATATACTCTCATTATCCTATAATAAAATACAAGGGTACAGTACTAGTACGCTCAGATCACCTACGACGTCGGATAAGGATACGGTAGACTTGATTAAAAAAACTACCCTACCAATAGCATCTAAAAAGTATGAACAGCCTACAAATTCTACAAGTACTTCGACTCCCAAAAGCTCGGACAGTCGGCGTGTTTCCAGCAGATCAGATTCCTAAACGTTGAACGAAACCATCTGCAATTGTAGCTATTTTTGATGAACAATCAAAACCTGGAACTCATTGGATCGCCCTATACTTTGGCTGTGATGGAAGTGGTACCTACTTTGACAGCTACTGGTTACCGCCTCTTATACCTAAACATCTTCGTTTACAGGGAAATTGTACCTTATACAGGTGGAACACAAAGAGACAAAATGCGACTTCGAATGTTTGTGGGCAATATTGCACTATGTTTCTCCATTATAGGTGTAACGGTTATTCTCTGTCTGATTTTAATAATTTTTTTACGAATAATTTAGAAAAAAATGATTGTCTTGTGCGAAAATTTTACAAAAAGTTGTTGAAGAAATACAAACTCAAAAATAATATTTCTGGAGTATCGAACCAGCGCATACGTGGCGGTAAATATTGTAAGCGTACAGATCTTGCATCATGTATGCAAACTTCATTGTCGGAATTGACCACACTTTCTTTATTCTAGAAATATGTAACCTATTTTCCAATAAAAAGTAAATAAATAAATTTTATATTATTTTAAATATTCTTATTTTCATTTCATTGTCATTCATACATTTTACCTAGTTATTTATTTTTATAACAATAATTGTAATAAACATTATTCTTTTTTTAATTTTTCCTCAACGTTATTTTTTCAAACCGTAAATGATAAAGTCATTTA
>NC_046659.1:45170413-45172720 GCF_010883055.1 Belonocnema kinseyi | reverse complement strand
CGAATGGGTCAACTCGAGCCTAACCTAGAAATAAATCTAACCTAGCCTAACCTAACCTAACCTAACCTCACGAAACACAATTAAACTCATTGTGTTGTCCCGGTGTGTTTGCGGTACCGTTTCATTCAGCTTCGGCTCAACCTATATAGAGGTTTAACCTATCCTAACGTAACAAAACCGGACCTAACCTAACCTAATATTTAATAGGTTAACTCGATCTTAACCCACAAATGAATCCAACTTAACAGAACCTAACGAAATTTTGCTTAATGCAACACAACTTAACTTAAGTGTTCCCGTTGTTACACAATAAAATTCATTTCATTGTACTTCAGGTGGTTAAAAATTTAGACGCACATTACTCATTTGAAGAAACTTAGAACTACAAGTAGAATTGACCCCATTTCAATTAACCTGACAATGTTTGTATCAATTAAAATGTAGAACTATAACTTAAACATGCAAATGAATAAGAGTTTTATTCAAAACATTTTTTCTCTGCTTTTTTTAAACTTAAGGGATATATTTATACTATCTTTCATCTTTACATTCTATCTTGCTTTTTATCGTAATTAAATTAATTTATAGACCTACTTCAGTCTATTTTCTGCCTGCTATAACGTGTCCTTTTTTCTTCATTTGTAGTTAAAGATAGAGTTAACCTATTAAATATAGCACACATTTAAGGTTGAATTTCATTCGGCTAGGTTAGGTTAGGTCAGGTTTTCTTAGGTTAGGATAGGTTAAATCTCTATGTAGGTTAAGCTGAAGCTGAATGAAACGGTACCGGAAACAGAACGGGACAACACAATGAGTTTAATTGTTTAACGTGAAGTTAAGTTAGGCTAGGTTAGCTCAGGTTAGGTCAGGTTTTTTTAGGTTAGTATAGGTTTGACCTCTTTGCAGGTTAATCGCAAGCTGATTCAAACGGTATCGCAAACACAACGGGACAACACAATCAGTTTAATTGTGTTTCGTGAGGTTAGGTTAGGTTAGACTAGGTTAAATTTATTTCTGGGTTAGGCTCGAGTTAACCTATTCGATGTAGCACACATTTGCTACTGGAAAAATATGCTTCCAGAGCTTTACGTGTAGTTCAATAAATTTCTGTTAATTCAGGTTAGGTGAGGTCAGGTTCTGTTGGGTAAAGTTATGTGAAATGAGTTAATATCAGGCAAGGTTTGATCCTTCACAGTTGTCGACATGTTTTTGAAGTGAAAATTTGCATCACTGGCATTATTTTGAAATTTATTTGCCTCAGTGCATGATTTTTTGAGGTTATGGCTCAACCATGACGTGATGGGTGATTTTTGATACCGAATTTGAATTCAGCGCCCCGAAATCCATAGAAATACGTGTGTATTGTTACCAGATCCGCACTTTTATTGTTTTTTGTGTGGCTGTGCTGTCTGTGGTTTCATTTTGGTCATTATTTTCAATAGGTGGTTTTCTACCCTCATCAACAATGAAGAGAAATTTTTGTAATAGTTGACTATATATTTTCCACTTTTCACGTTCATCAATTAGAGAAGGTGAAAATAAGATACGACTTATTTCGGAATCTAGTCTACCAAGGTTATTGCCAGGTGTTTGTGTAGTTGAACCGGGTTTTGCAGGTATAATTTGTGTATCATTTGTGTTTATAGTTGGCTGTTTTAAAGTTTGCAGTTGCTGTTGGATTTTATCGACTTGGTCACTTGGAATAAGCACCATTTTTCTAGCATGCTCCATATTTATTGGTAAAACGACCTTTTTATTCAGGAAGAACCACTAAATAAATTCTATATTAAGCCACCAATGATCGGTGCTAGTAAAAGAGGTAAAAATTCACCTTTTTGCACAATAAAGTTTTTCTTCTTCTTTCACGTACCATGGATTTCCGCTAACCCTGTTCTTGCGTACTTTCATATTTGGACATTAATAGTAGTAAATGTCTGGAGTTTCGTAACCGCTTGTTGCTAGCATTATTCGCCTGTGTCTATAACCAGGGCATGTTTGAGTTACAGTTCTACGTTTTAATTGATACAAACATTGTCAGTTTAATTGAAATGGGGTCAATTCTACTTGTAGTTCTAAGTTTCTTCAAATTAGTAATGTGCGTTTGAATTTTTAACCACCTGTAGTACAATGAAATGAATTTTATTGTGTTACAACGGGAACACTTAAGTTAAGTTGTGTTGCGTTAAGCAAAATTTCGTTAGGTTATATTAAGTTAGATTCATTTGTAGGTTAAGATCGAGTTAACCTATTAAATATAGCACACATTTAAGACTGAGAACCGTACGCTTACATAGCTACACGTGTGAT
>NC_046659.1:45158753-45170313 GCF_010883055.1 Belonocnema kinseyi | reverse complement strand
GAGGTCAGGTTCTGTCGGGTAAAGTTATGTTAAATAAGTTGATATCAGGCAAGGGTTGATCCTTCATAGTTGTCGACATGTTTTTGAAGTGAAAATTTGCATTACTGGCATTATTTTGAAATTTATTTGCCTCAGTGCACGATTTTTCGTCATTTTTTGACGTTATGGCTCAACCATGACGTGATGGGTGATTTTTAATACCGAAATTGAATTCAGCGTCCAAAAAATCCATAGGAATACGTGTGTCTTGTTACCATATCCGCACACTTTTTTGTGTGGCTGTGTTATTAGTTTAACTCTAGGGTCATTGGAATAGTCAGAAGATTGAGGTAAACCTTTACGAAATTCTATTGTTTTTCCATATTCCTTGTAAGCTGTTTGCCACTCGGAATAGTAAAAAATTATAAGCTCAATAGGTGTATCACACATACTATCAACATGACGGAGAAACTTTTTTACAAAAAAAGTTTTACCATATTCTGTTAGTCCACATACCAGCGATGTAAATGGATGCTTCCAGCGTGCGTCCATAATTAAGAATGATAGAATTTAACTAGTAATTATTGTTTATAGAATAATATCCTGATTCTTTTAACTAAAAATTCCTTTTTATACACTTTTTTTGTTATTATCTTTATTTTGTGGAAATTGATTAATAAGATACTATCCGCGTGGTCAGAATGCTTGAGCTGATTCTTCTGACCGCTCTCCATCACGTCAATAAATAAGCTTATTATGACGTGTACCTTCCAGCACGCCCAGAGATGAGCTTACATGGACGTGCGAGTTCTCCCGCCTCGCCACGTTCGACCACTGCCGCGAACCCTTAGTTTTTCAGCTATATTCTGGTTGCCTGTTTTAGGTTAGAAAAATCAGGTATACAATTATATTATTCTAAATGATTTTTGGTTTTTATAAAAAAATAATAATACAATTTGAATTTTTTATGCATTTTGGGGTGATAAATAAAATTTGCAGACAGTTTTGATGTTTTAAAAGTAGATTCCATTTTATTAAATTCCCTTTTAAATATATACTAAATAATTTGAAAATTTGAAATTAATATATTTAAATTTCATTTTTAATTCTAATTTTCAATTAAGTCCACACTTATATCGGACAATTAAAGAGTGTAGGGCTGATCCCCTCCATGAAAATAGTCACTTAAGTCAGTAAGTGTTGGTAAATTGGGGTGATGCTTCTGACTGCACGGATCGAAAAAAATATTCTCGCCATCATCACCAAACAGTTCAAATTGCTCAACTGAAAACAAAAAAATTATTATTAGTAAGGAGAAGAATATTTTTTTTTTTTTAAAGGCAAAAAGAAGTAAACATACAAGTATTTTATTTTTGAAATGCAAAAGCCATTGTATCTGTGTGTAGGCATTATGTGCTATACAAACGGTTTCCGTGAAATGACTCATTTTTCGCGTGGAAAATTTTGTAAACTCGGAAACCGGATCTTCACTAAAAATATACTGTCTGATATCGCACCATTTACATCGTACATTTGGGTCAGGATCATCCATACACTCATTACATTCCTGTTGTGCTACACACAAGTTAGGTACGTGAATTTTCGTGGATTCCTGGCCAACGACAGATTCACTCTGTTGAGTTTCAAAATCGTAAAAAATGTATGCGACTTTATCATTATAACGTGGATTCCCAATTGGTGTTATGTAGCACAAATGGTTGTCTGGACAAACTTTTCTGCGCGTAACACAATTTGAATATCCACATTGTATGAATCCTCACTGTATGAATCAGGATGTAAATGGTTTCTCATACATGAGGCCCCATAAAAGGACCTAAGGCATGAATCGCATTTTATTTCCTTTTCGATATCCCCAAATACAGTCCTACTTTCCTGATTACAGATTGGTTATATGTGGCAAGCGTTACATTTTTCTGCGCATAAATGACTCTCAGGATTTTTATAAGCCTTGTTACAAGGTGCACAAATATGTCGACTACCACCAGCCCCTATCAATGATAAAATAGGTGAAAAATGGCATTTGGGAGCACCTTCATAGAGCAAGTAAATATTTTGCTTAACTATATCCCCTTTATTTGTAATATCAGAAGTTCCGTCATAAAAACCTTTCGCCTTTCTTAAACCAAAGCTATCATAATTATACACAATTATTGCTATCTGAGATTTTGACAGGAATGTTTGATACTGGACAAGTTCTGGAATCCCACAGCCATTTAGAGGTATAATTACACCGGCAGTGCATTGATGCACACCACCTTTCTCGCATTTTCGACGCCAGTCATTTTGTAATTCAATGTTATACTTATTGGCCAACAATTTCCCTTTGGATATTGCCGCTACAATGGACTGTGGTAAACAAGTATTTGCTTTACTCTCTATTGTCAATACGAAACGTTTAAAAATGTCAGATTTTAATTTAACACGACCTTTACCGACTGGTATCTGAACACGTGTCATTTTAACATTGAAAGTATCATCAATTTCAAAACCTGTGGCACTTTGTACAACTCTTTCTACAAGGTCCCACAGGTCTTCAAAAGACAAGGCTTTCAATGGAATGAAAGCCTTCCACGCTACACCTTTTCCAAATCCGTCGGACCAAAATACTAATCCTACTACATGAGTTGGATCGCACCAATTAATCAAATATTCAAATAATTCGCTAAATGCCAATTCGAGCCATTCCACAGGATTATTTTTTCCAGGTGGAGAAATTTTAAATTTTAAACCATATAAACCGAATTTTTGAATATATTCGGTACTTTCACTGATTTTACAAATAATTGGTGAATCTTTCATCCTCTCATTCCTACCTTGTGCATCGTCTAGGCTGTATGTTGCTGATATGTCTGGATCGATGGAAGGACCTGTAACTTCAGACGTACCAATATTCGTATGTGGTACTCTTAAGGGTTTAGCATCCTGGGAAGATTCATACAGGCCAGCCTCCTGCTCTCCAGCACCGGCTTGGACCTTCACAATGTCCTGGACGGTATTTTGACAATCTGTCAAAATTAAACAATGAAATTATAATTTGAGAGAAACTATATCAAAATTTATTTTCAATATATATATATATATATATATATATATATATCTACGTTTAATATTATAGTTTTACCTTGGAAGATTCTCTCCTCTTTATCTAATAACGCTGCTAACATCTCCTCTACGTTCGTGTCCACTTCCATTAATGTCTCCTTAGATTGTTGTAGTTGTTGTTGCTGTTGTTCGTTCTGATATTTTAGTTGCAGCTGTTGTTGTAGTTGTTGTTGGCGTTGAAGTTGTTGTTGGAGATTCTGTTGCTGTATTTCTTGTGTCATCACATCGTCACTTTCCAGATTTATTTCCAGAATTGGAAGTTTTGTAATGTTACTAGTCGAGGCCTTGGTTTTTTTTATTTCTTGGATCACGTTTCGCTACATCTGCTTCCATCTCATCGTCAATAACATAGACTGTCTGTGTTAATTAATTTGGCAGCTCTTTTTCCACGTCCTGCTGGCCTTTTCTTTTCTGGTTGTTTTTTGAAGGGCATCTCCTTGTAGCCTTTTTAGAGTGGGACGTATCACTAGTTGCCCGTTTCCTTTTCTTCTCGATCCCCGTGTAGGTTTCAAACATAGACGGAGTTTCATTATTGATGCATGATTCTGTAAAAAAAAATTTTAAATTATTATTTGAAAATTATAAAAATCAAGAAATTTTCAATTGTAAAAGAGATTTTAATTTTTTTAAACAATTATAAAAAAGCGAAAAAATAAATAAAATTGTAATGTATTACTAACCTACTGTTTCCTCTGCACTTTTTACTGAGATGTCCAATGAATGTCTCATTTTGATTGCTGCCGGGAGACAGCGGACAAGTACCTCCTTGTTATTTGTCTCCACTGTCTCATTTATGAGTTTCACTAGGGCAGCAGAAGAAGTGCAAAAATCAAAAGCACGTCACTCACTTTTTTATTTAACACTTTTTAATCCAATTTTGAATTTGGGAACACTCTGGGAACACTCTGGTAAGGACCCTTAAAACTCTATTAATAGACGTTCTCACAAATCCATACAACTTTCCAGTATATGTATTATATTTTAAAACCAAAACATTTATTTATCATACAAAAAAAATATTTCCATTTGATATATTTTTACACAAATTTTCATAAAATAATTATTAAATCATTTCAATGTTTAAACCATTTTTTCTTACCTTATATATCATAATTCTGCAGTTTGAGATTAGTTGTTACTGAACTTGTCTCCATTAGTATAATTACTAACCGAAATACTTACTTGATGCTGGTAATTAGTAAAAAGAAGATAATACTGAAGTGAATTAGTAAGCGATTTTTACTAATCTTTACTCAAAGTATATTTTAAAATATTTTACATAGATGAAACTGCTTAAAACTTAACTAAAATATTTTGGTTCTCTTTCTCCCATTTCATTTAACTTTTAAAAATACAACTTCCCCTACCCCTTTTTACAATTGTCCCCCACTAATGTGTATTTCCCCCACTACCTAACTAATAACCTATCATAGTTTAAGATACCTATATGAAGCTTGCTCAGACACATTTTAACCCCCACTACCTTATATCCGATCATTTTAATACATAAACTGTACCTATGCCTGTTTACTTAATAGTTCCTCTGCATCTCCGTACACAATAAGTACAATGTCTCAAAATATGATAAAACAGACATATTCAGACATTGAACATATTATCACCTCACAATCTCTTAATAATTCTTCTTTAAGTCATAGAAGAAAAAAGCTCACATAACAGAAGTCGAGCCTTCACGTAGGACTACCAAACATCTTATCTTAACGATACTGTACGCTCTCAATAATTCTTGCAGTAAGAATATGATTATCGGAATGGAACTACAGACCGATGGACGTTTTGAACCGATTGTCAAAATTGTTATTAATAAACTACAAGGATTCACTTTTGGGGTTCCAACATGGACAACATTCCTGCAACAGATCAATATCATCGACGATTATTTTGAAAAGGAGAAACAACCCTCATCACATCATACTGAACCCCTTGAGATAAATGACTACAAAGTGATATTTACAACATCTTTTGGAGGAAAGACCATTCTTTTCGACAGTATACCTGAACCTGTTACAGAATGTGAAAATAGTGAAAATGCTTGTGAAGTGAAGAAAAAAAAAAGTATATGTACCTGCTGTTGTAATGAAAAAAACCATTTTTATTGGTTTAAAGAATGTTCTTTTGTGTGCATACGAGTATGTTAGTATGCTAAAAGCCTTGTGTGGCTTAGTCGAAAATTGTGTGACTGAAATTGTAACATTATTAACTGATCAGCGCCATAGTGCGGTGAAGGGGGAAAAGGAAAGTGGAGGGGGTAGTCTGTCTACAGTGGGCCCGGTACTACTCACGATTTTTGAGTTAAGAGTATTCATAATGCTCATTTTTGCATAAAAATGGTTCTGACAAATAAATTTCAGATTTCACTGATATTTTTAAATACTTTTAAGTATTAACCTTTCTTGGATAAAATAAATTTACTGCTCGCATGTGAAATTTAATTTTTCTCGCGTACACGCTTTCAGATTTTTATAATTGTAAATGAAAATGATCAAACTTCATCGGCCTTTCTACACTTCTACGTGGAAATGGGTTTGAATTTCAACGGGACTGAGAGGCTTAGCTTGCGTTTTAACGCCACGATTTTAGCTTTCCCTCAAAAGGGTTAAAACTATGAGTTTTATTTCCCCTGTAAAAAGCGTTGAATTCA
Source organism: Belonocnema kinseyi (assembly GCF_010883055.1). Classification (NCBI taxonomy): domain Eukaryota; kingdom Metazoa; phylum Arthropoda; class Insecta; order Hymenoptera; family Cynipidae; genus Belonocnema; species Belonocnema kinseyi. Next base: position 45,164,549 of record NC_046659.1, on the reverse strand, counting down.
GAAAAATTAATTTGTATTCTTATGAATACGCGATTTTTCTTTCGTCTAAAAATCCCCCAACGGGAACAGAAAAAGTGAAAATCCTATTCCTCTAGAGAGGCAGAGTTGAATTGGTGAGAATTAAAATTTCAAAATTTACATTCCGCATGAAGGAACTAAAACAACTTATTACACATATTTTGTGAAATAATTAGAAGGAATTAAATAAAATCAAAATATGACCACTTCTAAGGAATAAAAAATATCTCTGTCAGGTGCGTTACCGGTACAATTAGAAGGAATTAAATATATTGAGCACTCGTTCTCATTGGGAGAATAGAAAACTGTGTGGCGGTCGCTATGGAAATAGAAGTGAATAAGTTTAAGAGGCATCTTATTCTTATTGTGGCATTTTAGACAGATGGAAAAATAGCACATCCAAAATAATAGAATAATCTCCACACTTGCGCTGAAACCTGAAAATATTAATTTTTCTCTATTCTACGCTTATTACCGGGTCATAAGCATAAAAATGTATTAAATTTTTTTTACTCTTAATAGAAATTCAGAATTATTGTGCATTTATAAAGGATATTCGAAAATGGAATTACCTAGAGTAGTGAGTAGAGATACGGAAAATAATACACAGCCAGAAAAGTTCCAGAGTTGACCACTCTGACCACCATTGCCATAACCGGTTCCCACAGCCATTAAAAGTAGTTTTTCGTGTTTGACTACATATTGCTTGACTTTGTTGCTCCACAGTGGTTCCATTTCGCCTTCCTCTGCTTTCAACTGCCGTAATTCTGTAGCTAAGACAACCGCAAGGTCATGCTGCATGTTTTTCACTTTTAAGACCTGTTCTCTTTCCCGAGGACCTTCTGTTGCGTAAAATGCTGCTGCTCCCGCCACGGTCCAAAAAGCCAGGAGCCAAGCTAGTCCTTTATTAAAAAGGTAATTCAAACAAGTGTTTCGTCGTCCCGAAATTCGGGATGAGTATTCAAATATGTTTTATAAACTTGGCTGGTCGTCCCGAATTATCGAGACGAAATAATCCACTCCCTTTTCCAAATCCTTCAACTTTTCGGGACGACTAGATGCAGCTAATTCAAAAACATTATTTTTGGCAAATTACATTTGGAAAAAAGTATTATTGAAGACGATCTGTTCTGTAGTATCGTGTAGATATGATAATTTTCGAAAAACTAATCCGAGTGGATTGAGCTTTGGTACACTTTTTTTAAGATCTAAAAAAGGCGAGTTCGTTAATTAGCTATTTCTGACCAGTAGCTCTGGTTTTATCCTTTGAAAATGCTTTTTAAAGAATACAAAATTTTATTTTTCGGTCAAACTACGCACGGAGAAAGTTTACGAAACCAAATTAAACTTCTGAGTACAATTGGGATATGTGGACAAAAAGGAGATTGTTTGACATTATTGTTATAATTTGTGACATAAAAAAGATTAAAGAATGCATGTCCGTTCGGTAAACTTTAATAAGGCAGATTGAAATTTATAAATGTACAGTAAACATTTTAAAAAGCATACATTAATGAACGTGGTTTAATCATTAAAAACTATTCCGTAATAGATGTAGGAAAAATGGAAGAAAATTGAATGTTAGTTAAGCAAAGTTTGCAAATGTAAATTCAAGCAAACTTTGAATCATGCCATGGTAATGATTTCCCTTAAAATCGGTTATAGAATCACGACGTTCGGACGCCCCTGTTTGCTATTAAAAAACGGAATAAAAGTCTTCTAGCTGCAGAATAGCACCGTATTGTACTCATTGTAATGTGTGAATAAATACTTAATCCTTTTTCTTGTAAACCACACTGTTAAAAATGTTTGGAATTGTACAATACTTCTACAAGACTTCTGCAATATAAGCGTAAGGTTAAATTTCAAACATGGTATTGGAAAGACGAAATTGTAGTACATGTATTTTAACTATTGTAAATCGTGAAGTTACCGTCCATCATTCCAATGCATGTATTAGAGGGATGCTAAGACGAAGATTGTGCACAAAGAAATCACAGAATTAATGGAATTCAAGGGATTTATGGAAATCATAAAATTGATGAAATTCAAGCAATTCATAGAATTCAAGAAATAAGTCGAATTCAAGGAATTATTTGAAATGTCGGAATTCACGGATTTCACGGAATTCATTGAAACCACGGAATACATAGATCTAACGTAATTTATGGAATAAATTGAATTCACAGAAATGATGTAATTTACGGAAAAGATTGAATTCACGGTATATATGGAATTCAAGCAATTCGCAGAATTGACTTATTCACAGAATTTATGGAAGTAAAGAATTCACGAAAATCGTGGAATTAGCGGAATTCGTGGAATTCGAGGCATTCAAGGGATTGATGAAATTCAAGGAATTCAGTGAATTCAAGGGATTTACGAAATCCAAAGAATTCAGTGAATTCAAGGCACTTGTGGAGTTCCATGAATTCTATGTATTCCGTGAATTCCGTAATTGCATTGAATTTCATTAACTTATTTAATTTGATGATTTTCCTTAATTCCGTGAATTCCAGCAATTCCACGATTTCCTTGAATTTCGTGAATTAATTTAATTCTATGACTGAATTTAATTCCATGAATTTCACGAATTCCATCAATTTCATTAATTCCATGAATTACGCGAATTCCATTAATTCCATGAATCCCATGAATCGGCGAATTCCATGAATTTCGTAAATTCCATCATTTCCGTTAATGCAAATAATTCCGTGAATTCTTTTAATTCCGGGCATTCCTTGATTTCGGTGAATTTTTTAAGTCCATGAATTCCATTAATTACGTGAATTTCATCATTTCCGCGAGTTTCATTAATTCAGTGAATTCTGAGAATTGCGTGAATTCCATTTTCCATAAATTCCGCGAGTTCCTTAGATTCGTTGGATTCCGTAAAACCAATAATTTCGTGAATTCTGCAAATTGCATGAATTCCGTGATTTTGATACATTCCATGAATTCCGAAAATTCGTTTAATTTCTTGAATTTTATGAATTCCATGAATTCCTGGAACTCCGTGAATTTTATGAATTCCATGAATTCCTGGGACTCCGTGCATTCCTTGAATTCGTTGAATTCCATGAATTCTGTGAATTTTCTTAATTTTATGAATTTCGTAAAATCTTTGAATGCCGTAAATTCCATGAATTACGTAAATTCCGGCAATTCTTTATTGTATTAAAGTGTTACCTTACGTTTCGTAAATAAACTTCCAATACATGTAGTGGAAGTTTCCAACATAAATTTTTAAAAGTGCAGAGCTGCAGATGGCAACCCGTCGGAGTTTTCGCAGTAGAGTTCGTACGCATGTTTAGGTTATCTTAACCTAATACACAAAATTATTTTTCTTAGAAATTTATTAGAATGCTAATGCGCGAACGACGACGTACGCGGTGGGAGGAAATTAGCTTTTTTTGTTCAAAAATGAGCCTTCACTTTTAGTACGATTTTGAATTTTTTGATTAAACTTAATCAATTTCTGAAGAGCTTGAAGCTCCGAACTTTTGTCTCCTCTATTTGTTTATTAATAATTTTTGCACTTCAAGTATGGAAATACTGAAATTTAGTACATAACAGTTTTTTTACACTTGAATAACTGATTAGATGAACTTTATATATCGTCTTAAATGAATGTTTAGGGACTCATAGAATACAAATAATTTGTTCATTATTTAATTTATTTGTTATAAACAAATTCAATAAGCAAATTAGCAAATAGTCTTATTATCGGTAAAAAAATTTTCCTTTTGCTAAAAGTGTTTCATATTAATGTAGGAATGACATTTAACTACAAAATTAATTTAAAAGTTTATATGAATCACTGTTATAAAAAATTCTTCTGGAAAAATATTAAAATTTAAGATTTTTTAAAACTATAAATCCCGTTAATCGCCAGAGCGACTTCCAGTATTCCTTAAAATAATAAATATTTATTAATATTTGATAAAACATCACAATTTGAATTTTTATACAAAATTATATAAAAAAGTTCAAAATTTTGGCCATTTCGCATGGAAAAAATAATTTTGCACTGGAAATGTTTGAAGCTGTTCGACGAGTGACTGCTTGTCACAAAAATATTTAAGTAGTTAACAATAAACATTGTTATAAATATTTGTCGTTACAGAATATTCAAATTTAAGGTTTTATCAAATTTTAATTTTCTTTAATCTGTAGGATGGCTATGGGTATTCCTAAAAAATGTATCTATGATAATATTTAGTAAAATATGACAACTTAAATGTTTATAAACTATTTAGATAAACAAATTCCAAATGTTGGCAGTTTCAATTGGAAAAGGTCGAATTTTCAATCGCAAATGATTGAGAATGAATCATAAAGCTACATTCTGGCCATCAAAGAAAAAAAATCAAAATTTGATAAAAACCTCATTTTTAAATATTTTGTCACAACAATTATTAATAACAGTGGTTATTCTTAACTTTTCTAGTATTTTTGTGACTAGTAGTGATTTGTCTAATAGCTGCAAACATTTCCAGTACAAAAAAAAATTCTGTGCGAAAGGGCAAAACTTCTGAATTTGTTCATAAAATTTGTTTATAACAAATGAATGGAATAATCAACAAATTATTTGTATTCTACGAGTCCCTAGACATTAATTTAAGACAATATGAAGTTTTTCGGTTTAATTATTAAAGAGTAAAGAATTGTTATGTGCAAAATCGGATTAAAATTGAAGGTTCTGGACATTTTTGAATGAAAAAAGTGTATTCCTCGTACAGTGCGCCGTTCTGCGAACGGTCAGCTATGAATCTCAGAAGCATAAAAGTACTATTGCACTGCTTGCACTTCACATTCATAAAAAAAACAGCTTCATAAAATTTATAATCTTCCAAACTTTTATATACCTTTAATTGTTTTGGAGTGTAAAAACTGTGAGATTGAATAAAATATGACACTGTATTCACTATAGTGACAGAGGGCACTGAACTCACATTTTCAGTAAAATCTATATCTGTAAAAGCATACGGATCAAAGTTTTCGATTTTTCTCTTCGTTTTTTACATCTATCAGGTCTTGACATGTCCCAACAATTTTGCGAAATATTAACTCTGTATTTCGAAAAAAAAAGAAATTTTAAAAAACTCCAGAAACACATGCAAACTATAGGGGTATAGGGAAATGTTATTCCCTCAATGGTCGGTCCGAGCATGTGACATCACAAGTGAGAATGCTCTATTGAAAACTGAGGTTATGTTCCCTCAAATATTGTCAATTGAGTTTATCAATATACGCGCTGGTTCATTTCTGTTGTTTTGTAAAAAAATTAGTTAGAAATCTTGATCTGGAAGCTATGGCTAAGTAATACACATTAGGACAACAATACGCCATTTTTCATTTATATATTTAATTGTGCAACTTGCAATTGTTAAGTTTACTTTACCTTGCAAACAATTTTGCAAAAGATTGGTATAACCTGAATTTCCCTCATTATTGTCGTGTTTGTTATGCACTGGCACTCCCTCGTACACTTCTCGCGTGAAAAAAGGAGATAAGAGATCACACTGCATATTTCCGCTTAGATTTGAGCGTTGGCATGAAACGTCAAATTTGCAGCAAAGGTGCAGTTACCGCAGCCAGAATGCATGCACGGAGATCGGTCTCCTTATTATTACAGTCTGTCAAGTTAAAGCGTGGGTGGCTTTACTCGCAGTTGGTAAGGTGTATCGACATGATTTTGGTGTCAAAATATTAAGAAGAGCTCCCTATTTCATGCTTTTTGATTTAACATTCAGTTTGCTTTCAATTCTCATCTTG
>NC_046659.1:45154503-45158653 GCF_010883055.1 Belonocnema kinseyi | reverse complement strand
TTATAGTTTCATGTGATATATCGTGACCCTTTTTCTTCAATTTCGTAGCTCCTTCTCGCAGAGTTAGTAAAGGATTGCGAGAAAACATTGACACGATCAGTTGCATGCGTGCACTATGAATGCAGTTTGCAATCTTCGAAAATAAATATAAATTAATAATTATACAGGATCACAAACCGCCTAAGGCTGCAACATAAGAGGGACTACATGCACCTTATGTTTTTGAGGTCGCTGAATACAAATCCGATGTCCGTTTGACGTCATCAGGTCAGTATCAAGGTCAGTTCAAGTCAAACCTACCAAATTCATCGCTAACCAACTAAATTAAGGTACCTTCAGGTTTGAATGGTCGCTGAATTTGAGTCCGGTGTCTGTTTGACGCTATCAGGTCAGTATCAAGCTCAGTTGAAGTTCAAACCCCCAAAATTCATCACTCACAAACTAAATCAGTGTACTTTTAGGTTTAAGTGGACATCTTGAGATACAGGTTAAGAGATTTTTAAGGTCAAATTTGTAAAAACCTGAAGAGTTTTTATGTGGGTTCTATGCTGTTTACAATATGAAACGTTGTCGCTATTCAAGAATGCTATAGTATCAGGTAGTTTTTGAATAAATTAAATTTTAACTCGCTTAGTACAGCGTGAGAAACGCTTTAAATTCAGTTGAAGGGGTCTTAGCGTTTTCAGCGTTACCCTTTCCGAATACTCTTTCGTTTATGAACGGTCTTCATGTCCCTTTTTATGCACCAGCAATACTTAGACTTCATATGAGCATCCCATAACCTTGATATCTATGCTTCATGTCATTAAAGTCCTAATGGAACCTCTCTCCCTGCTCCCCACTCATATCACCTAAATTTTTAGGGAGCCAATCGATATAAGAATCCAAAAAAGGGATCTTTAAATTCATACACCACCCAAGGGTGTTTATGATTTCCTAAAAAATTGGAGCAAACTTGCCTAAAGCTTTGCCATGATTCTTTTTTATCACTAGTCATTCTTCGCTCAAATTCATCATCGTTTAGCAGAGCGCTAATTTGCGGACCGTCAAATACTCCCTCTTTTAATTTAGCGTTGGAAAGTTTAGGAAACTTCTCCAAATCATACTTATAAGCATTAACTTCTGCTTTTCTCATATCCTTGACAAATTGTTTCACTAAGCCGAGTTTTATTGTAATGCTGGTAACAGCACTTTTATTGGATCTACTAGATGTTTATTTATAACATTAAATGATCCCGGATTACGATTTTCTCGAAGAGTTCATTTTTTTACATAATGCTGCTCACGAGCTCGGCTATCCCATTCGCATATAAAACACTAGTGTTTTGTGAATCCACTATGTAGTCCCAGCATTATTGTTATGATTTTTAAATCTCCACAGAGCTGCCACTTGTGTGTAACAGAGTCTGCAACTGGCAGAGGTGCATATTTATTACCATTATCCAACCAAACACCGTTTAAACTTCTTGTAGACGAATATATGAAAAGTGGTCACTCGTTAGCATTTTAACGTATGCTTTTAAATTTGTCAACTAACCACTACACATTATGACAAAATACTAATTCTCCTACCGAAAAAATTTCTAATGACCTGATTCGAATTCAGTGATCACTTAAATCTAAAGATACCCTGATTTAGTTGGTAGGCGATAAATTTTGTAAGTTTGACCTTGAAGTGACCTTGATACTGACCAGATTGCGTCAAACAGACACTGGATTTGAATTGAGCGACCACTTAAACCGGAAGGTACCCTGATTCAGTTGGTGAGCGATGAATTTAGTAGATTTGACCTTAAATTGACCTTGATAGTGATCTAATGGCGTCGAATGGACACTGGAATCAAATTCAGCGACTACTTAAACTTGAAGGTACCCTGATTTATTTGGCAACCGATGAATTTGGTAGGTTTGACCTTGAACTGATCTTGATACTGACCTGCCGATGTCAAACGGACACCGTATTCGAATTCATCGATCAATTAAATCTAAAGATACCCTGATTTATTTGGTAAGCAATGAATTTTGTAGGTTTGAACTTGAAATGACGTTGATACTGACATTACACGTTATTGAACATACATACATTGAACGTACATACATACATTGAACACTATTTTTTCGAAAAATATTAATTTTTTGTGTACACTTATTGTTCTAAACTAGTACTTAAAAATGCTACCTGATTTCACAAGTTCGCGATTCCTATTCAAATTTACTTGCAGCCACTTCCCATTCACTACAATTAAATAATGAAAAGCGTAATATGCATTACACAATTCATCGGACTTCAACCAACATCAAGTGTAGGATGCAGATTCGTTTCTGCAAAAGGGAACCTGCACTTCTCCATTCAGTTTGACATCCTTCAAACTACATTTAATTGAGAATTTGAAACGATTCATGCGTTTCTTCTGCCAATCGTAAATCACTAATTGAACTTAATTTAGTTTTTTGAGGTTATGTTCTCCTATGCAGAATGTCTTAAAACTATAGAACGAGTACATCTCCGAATGTGGCTTGGCAGATTTAATTAAGTCCAAATAGCTGACCAATTCAAAGAGTCCCGAAACAATTGAAATGCAACTTTGTCAATCTGAAATTTTATGATACACATTTCAAAGCGCTCCAGTTCAATTGTTTCTTTTTTCCTGGATAAGTGCGTGTTTCTATCGACATACTGTGATATATCATACGAAAATGTAAATCTTTGTATTTGATCACATCCTGTTATTTTATTAAATAGTTACAAAATACAAATAAACTGAATATTTTGTATCAAAATAACACTGATATTGTAAAATCCTCTTTTTTAAGAAACGATTTCTTACATTCTCATCAGAGAAGATATTAGATTTGTGTAAAATTTGACCCCCCCTCCGTTTTTTTTCAAATGTTCACTTTGTATGATCCACTGAACAGGTGAAACATATTGCAGTTAAAATATATCGGCGATCTATTTGACGATCTAAATCAAAAATATGTATTTAATGAAAGTAAAAAAATAAACCACAAGAGACATAACAAAACGTAGGCTATTCAAAGAAAAATACTATAAATCGGGGGGGGGGGGGGGCAATCTATTTTAGGGCGTCCACTTTTTCAAATTCAATAATTTCCATATAATGCGGTATATGACTTAAAATTCCTCTATCTGATGATCTGTAGGCGATTTCGAATTCTCCCGCGGTAATTGAGCCGCTTGCAACGCCATTTAGCTGTTCCAGGAAAGACCATCTGGTGTTCTCAGATAGTGATAATGAAAAAAAGTAAAATATACAATAGCAGGGGGTCTGCGTTTTGGACGACCTCTAAGGGCGGGGGGGGGGGGGGGATAGAAATCGGACAAAATCGGACAAGCAGGAGGGGAGAGTCTAAAATTTCTGAAATTTTGCGGACATCTTTTATGGACGGCCCCTTATAAGTGAATACATTCATGAATAAACTCATATATATTTTTAATTAAAAAATTTAACTTTTACTAATGTGTGAATTCGAGGGTAGGATTTGATATGTTAAACAAGTAACCAAAAAGAAGTTTTCTAAAGTGGTATTGAGAAGGTGCATTTCTAATTATTATAGGTAGTTTGTTCCAGGGCGAAGCAGCACGAATAACAGAAGACCTTTGCATTTGACACGTACGGCGTGGCTGAATTGTTAGTACTGTTTTCTTTTTTACGGAATTTGGAATGTGCCGGTTGATCTTTGTCAACAAAATTGAAAAGGTTAAGCAGATAGTGCGGAGCTTCATTACTGAATAGGCTATAAAGCAAAGTACCCATAAAGAATTGTCTTCTTTTGGCGAAGAAGTCCTGCTCTTTGTCTGTGTTGAGTAATATGTTTACTTTTGGGGATGTCATAGATGAACCGAATATAGGCATTAAGCTGATTAGCCAGATGAACATTAGAATTTCTCGAATATGATCATATAATGCAAAGGTAGCTCAAATTTCGTCTGATGCTATCTTGAGGTCAGGAGAACCATTGAAGAAATACTTTGTAACCTATACATTTCTCGAATAACTCAATTTAACAGTATACTTCTGGTTTTGATGTTCATAATTTACTTACTTTTCAATTAAAGATTTCTCAATGCACTATGTACATTAGGGTGGTCCAGAAATGTATGGCAAAATTTGTTTGCATGCTAGAG
>NC_046659.1:45148904-45154493 GCF_010883055.1 Belonocnema kinseyi | reverse complement strand
CCCCATTTTATTCCAAATCCGAGAAAAGAAATTCCGTAATTTTTTATTTTTTTATTATTTTATTTTAACAGGCGCCGGTTTTGAATTGAAGTTTCCCATGTAAAATGAATGGGCAAAAATCACTTTTTTGAGTTTTTAGAATAATTTTTTAGGGTTTGGAAAAATGTGACGGGAAAGTATGGGGGCCTGTAGAGAATTATCCAACGAAGAATTTCATCTATCAGACAAATGGGTTTGACAAACTTAACACACCCCCACGAATACCTGAAAACTACCCTTAAAACCACAAACGTCATTTTTTCATGAAATAGTCCTTTTGAACACTATATTCTCGTATGTTTTCACTTAAAATTATTGATATTGGTCTAGTGGATATAATTATTATCATTCGCCAATTAATTTGCAATTATTTAAAGAAATGGAATTTTTTTAATAATTGCTTTTCTCGAAAATTCGTTTTTGCCCCTAAAAATTAATACTATTAATCTATTAGAATATTTATTAACATTGTTTAATTAATGTTTTATCATTTAAACAAATGGGATTTGTTTAAACAATTTTTTCCAAAATCTCGTTTTTTCCTTAAAAATTATTACTATTGGTCTAGTGGAATATTTATTAACATTGGTTCATTATTTTCAATTGTTTAAACAAATGGAATTTCTTTAAATAATTCTTTCATGAAAAATTATTAATGTTTCTTCAGAGGAATATTTGTCAACATTGTTTAATTAATTTTATTTTAAAAAATTTGTTAACAAAAATTATTACTCAAATATTACTGATAAATTATTATTATTAAATTTATTATCAATTAGTTATTAATTATTACAGATAAGTATTCCACTAGATCAACAGTAATAGCTTATATTTTAAAAAATCGAAACGAAATTATTTAAAGAAATTCCTTTTGTTTAAATAATTGAAAACGAATGACCTAATGTTAATAAATATTCCACTAGACCAATAGTAATCATTCTTAGGGAAAAAAATTAATTTTCAAAAAAAGAAATTTAAACAAATTCCATTTGTTTAAATAATTAAAAATTAATTAACCAATGATAATAAATGTGTCATTAGACCAATATTAATAATTTTAAGTAAAAAAATACCAGAATACAGTGCTCAAAATGTCGATTTCATGAAGAACTGACATTTTTTTGTTTTAAGGTTAGTTTTCAGGTACTCGTGAGGGGTATGTTAGGAGTGTCAAAGCCATATATATCATACATGAAATTCTTCGTTGGATAATTCTCTACAGGTGCCCATAATTTCCCGACACATTTTTTCAAACCCTAAAAAATGATTCCAAAAACACAAAAAAGTGATTTTTTCCCATGCATTTTACATGGGAAACTTCAAGTCAAAACCGGCACCTGTTAAAATCGAAAAATAAAAAAATAAAATATTAGGGAATTTCTTTTTCTTGATTTGGAATGAAATTGGGGGGATCGATGCCCTCTAAAAAATAACAGCCTTTTTGAGCCACCCTAATGTACATATATAGTCTATGATTGACTATACCTGATTATCATATAGCAAGAATATATATTCTTAAGGTAAGAGGGCCTCCTTCTTACATCACGAATATATTCTTGAAATTAGAATATCGTTTTTTCTTCTATAGAAGAAATCAGCTGGTGTAAATCGTCCACAATTATTATCAAGTCAATGCATGTACTATAATGACCAGTGTGGTGGGTGGTATGAGGGGGAACTATAGATAATCCTATAGAGAAAACTACTGATTTTAAATAGTGAGTTGAATTGTTGGTGCATTTAAGATTTGCGTTTAGGTCACAGGTGAGTAAAATGTTATTATAATTAGGCATATGGTCAATAATGTCAATCTCAAGTTTCCCACCAACACACTGTCCTGAGGCGACGAAACCTTGATAAAAAGTTACTCAGCAGTAGGGTATTTGGCAAGAGGACCCAATTCCTCCTGTACACCCCTTAATTAACGTGACAAATATTGCATTAACGTGACAAATATTTAAAGTTTCCATCGTGAGAGTAATAGGTAAAGTTTAAATATAGTTAAATATATAGTTGTTTGAAGTGGGACGATGGTCGTGGGGGCTAAAGCGTAGGCTTTGGACCCACTTCTTCGGCATTTTTCTTGCACCTTTTTCTCTATTCCTTCACACACCCCTCACATACTTAGTTGGTGGTGGGAGAGGGACCTACAGTTTAAGGTGGGTTCCAATCCACCAAGAGCAACAGCTTTAAGTAATAAGAGAAAACCTTTTTCTCCAGAAGTACCGGTCCCTCGACTCCCCGGAGATGAATAACTCCCTTGCTAGGTTAGTGTTCACCGCATGGGCCGCCCAGTGTTAACATTTTTTTTTTGGACAAAATGAAAAATCTCGCGATTGAAAAATGACAAAGACACGAGCCCAACGGAACTTTAAAGCTTGTGTCATTAATAACAGAGGATAAATAATACAGTTCATGCATATTAAAATTTTGACCTTCATAACCAAGGTCAAAGATCGAGATTTAAAAAAAGTGGTTTTTTGCTGTTTTTACACCTTTAACCATATATTTTTTCAAAACTATGTATGTTTTCTGATAGCTCTTCTCACGAGGAATAAGAACATGTATTTCAAAAAGTTTTTTGATCAAGCTACGACTGAGAGAAAAACTTTCAAACTATCATACTTATCAACTACAATTTATATCAACAATTCCATTGGTTTTCGATAAAGTAAGTTTTTGAATCCGACCAACATATTCTTATTCCCCGTGAAAAGAGCTATCAGAAAACATACTTAGTTTTGCAAAAATATATATTTAAAGGTGTCAAAACAGCAAAAAAACCCTTTTTTTAAATCTCAATCTTTGACCCTCGTTATGAAGGTCAAAATTTTCATATGCATGAACTGTACTATTTATCCTCTGTTATAAATGACACAAGCTTTAAAATTCCGTTGGGCTCGTGTCTCTACCATTTTTCAATCGCGAGATTTTTCATTTTGTCAAAAAAAAAATTAAAAACACTGTAGGGCCCATGCGGCGAACACAAGCCAAGCAAGGGAGTTTTTCAGCTCCGGAGAGTCGAGGGACCGGTACTTCCCACCACCAACTAAGTGTATGAGGGGTGTGTGAAGGAATAGAGAAAAAGGTGCAAGAAAAATGTAAGCCCTTAGGAGACACATTAGAAGCTTTGATTTCATATAATTGTCTAAAATGCGTAAATAAGTTGAAAAAGCCTTTCTGTGAAGCTAAAGTACCAGAGAGTGATAACCAACACATTCCAGTTCACAATTCAGTATAAGAAAGGTCGATTTGTAGAGACAGTACACGGCTGACTCAGCCCTGTAAATAATCCAAACTTGAAAAAAAATCTATTAGATTAGCATTTAGTATACTTTTTTAGTGTCGAAAACTGAAGGTAAAGTTCGTTACCCTGCCATTTTGGATAACAATTCAAAAAGTGAACGCATTTTGAACATTTTCTCCTAATGACTTTTTTCGATTAAAAAAATTACTACACTTATAGAACTTAAAAAATTAAAAAAACGAAAATTTAATGCTAAATAACCCACGATAAAAAGTAAAGGAAAGTAAAACGTTACTTTTTTAAGTCTCGAACAGATTATCATAACAACTTTTGAAATTTTTCGAAACTTTAATAATTTAACTAGTTGTACTAAGGGACGCCTCTTATGAACCAAGTAAGTTTGTCTCAAGGTATGGTAATTTACTGAGTTTTCAATGTAACTATAAGTTCAATAAATAACTGTAACGGCCTTTAATTCAATTGGATTGTCATTGTACAATTCATTATCAAATGGAGTCACATGCGGTGCGATAAATTGATGTCGAGTTAAGGCTCCAAGACCAATATTTACCGGTACAAATCGCATTCTCATAATTCATGGAAGTCATATAATTCGCGGAAATCACGGAATTCTAGAAGTTATAGAATTGATGGAATTTAAGGAATTTACGAAATTCATGAATTGCACAAATTACTTCAAAACTGCCCGGTAAGAAGCCTTGCAATAAAAGGTATTAGAAATTTTTAATCCATAAGAATGGCGTTTCTGTCCTTTGTTTTTTAATCCTCATTAGGCGATGAAAATAATAAGATTCCAATCCGTTTTAAACCCGATCGGAGCTGCCAAGCGTAACCTGCAATAAATTAAAAACATCATTTTCGTAAAATGTTCCTTTGTTCAAATATTATCAATTAAAAAAGGTAAAATCATGATAAAAAATTCAACAAATTATTTTTCACTAGCACTTTGTGTGCGGAAATTAATACTCACGTGGTAAAATGACCGATGCTATGTTTTAAAAAGCATTCTAACTCATTATTATTCGAAAAACAGGAAATACAAGTTTCGAAATTTGCTAAATTAAAGGGGATTACAATTTTTCTACTTCTTGGTTGCTTAGTGATATTCAGAAAAATATTGTCGGCATTAGGCATAGAAAGGGATCCAATTTAAGAGATAACTTCTACTGCTGTGAAAATTCAAAGCGGAAGGACAGAGACACAGAGGCACACAAACCATGTATGAAAAGTAGCGGTTACTACCCCAACTGGGGGGGGGGGGGGTACCCAAGAGGTTGGGTGAGTGGGGCGTGGGTTTGAGTGAGATGGACTGGAAAATGTAGATTTTACTGAAAATAAAACTAAACAATTTATGATTTTAAGTAAAAATGTAGAAAAAGCGTTGTTTTTCTAAGAAAGTAGCCCGTCGCTACCCCGGTGGCGGAAGGAGTTTGCGCGCCTGCAATACAGGATCCAGAAGTAATGAATATTTCTCATGTTACTACTGGATGCATGCAATTTTTCCATGGCCGGATTAAGAGGGGGGGGGCGGTAGGGGCTGTAGCCCGGGGCCCCGCTTTTGAAGGGGCCCCCAAATGCTTCCTCAACTTAAAAAGAAATTTATCTTAATATACAAATTTATTGTTTTATTTCTCTAATACTGGTAATATTCTTTTACTCTACTTATGCTGAACCTAAAGATCTAGAATGATAAATATTACGAATTATTTCTCTCTTTTGCTGCATGCTTCTTATCACCATAATGTGTATACCGATATAAGAGATATATCACAGTTGTCATAATAGTGACCGCGGAATACCGAGAAAGTGGTGCTTCGAAGAGAAAAAAAATCAAAATCAGAGAAGATTTCGAAAAAAAGCTTCCAAAACTAACAACTTTTTTCAAAAATGAATCTGAATTCATTTCTTCTTCTCACTCTTCTGAAGGAAATGAAAATTCTGGTGAAGTGGAAAATACAAATTTAATAATAGAAGCTATCGAGGATATACATCAGAGATCACTAGGTTTGTGAGTTTTTCATTATCTAAATAGCTGTTGAACGAACTGTGTAAATTTTATATTAGATTTTTAATTGAATTTATTTGAAAATAATTTAATAAGCAACAAATAATAGAAGGATATTAAAATGCGTAACAGGATTTGAAAGTTTAAACAATGACGAATCAGGGATAATAACGAATGCGGATAGAGGGTCCCTGTACCAAGGGTTTCTGCTGAATGTGGTTACAAAAATAAATAGGCAGTCGCGGACAATTGTCCAGGGGTGGTCCCGAAGGAATTA
>NC_046659.1:45147539-45148804 GCF_010883055.1 Belonocnema kinseyi | reverse complement strand
CAGACAGAGCATCGTATATCTGTGAATAATTAAAAAATAAAGCCGAAGTTGCATCATCGCGGCAAGACCACCTAGTTTTAGACAAACTTTTCAGAGTCGAATAAGAATAGTTCAACAAAATCTCCCATCGATGCGGAGATGCCACAAAGAAAGCGTAAAGATTAGCTATAAATCCAAAAAAACTTATAGCTTCAATGCATACATCAACGCTATTCTTGCCAACCAAATTTAGAGAATGACCAACACAGGGAACATACAAGGCTAGCAAATTTAACTCTTGTATGCGAGCTTGTACTCCAACATACTTTCCAGGCAAGTTACTAGCATTATCGTAAGACTGGCCTCTACAGTTACTGATAAAAATATCATTAGCTTCTAGCACTTCCAATGTTACTTTACAAAGTGACTCTCCTGTGTGACTTGATATTGGCAAAAATTGTAGAAATCGTTCATATACTTGACCGTGTAAACAATAACGAAAAATTATGGATAATTGGTCTTCGTGAGAAATATCTGGCGTTGAATCCGTAATAAGTGCAAAATATTTAGCTTCTTTAATTTCTGCAACTATATGATTAAATACTTTTTTAGACATCAATAAAATAAATTCCTCCGCTATAGTTTTGGACAAAAATGATGGGTTACCTCGGCCTTTGTTACCATATAAATCTATGTGTTTCTGTAGAAACGGTTCAAACTTAGCAATAAGTTCTAAAATCCCTAAATAATTGCCATTATCATAAAATCCAAATTGTTCGTTTGTACCCCGAAATGCTGGGCCACGTTCACATAAAAACCGTATGACCTCCACCACACGCTTTAAAACTTCCGTCCAATACTCTGCTTCTGTTTTCATTTTTAATATTAATTCTTCATCGATACCAGTTGTTTTGTTCATTCGCGTATGCCAAACGACCATGCAGTTTTTATGTTCAGTACTATTTTCATGGCTACTAAGTTTCTCATGCGCATGTTTCCAATCTGAAAAACCATCCTTCACCAAAGTATTTTCCACATTATTTGAAAATAATTTACATGCATAACAAAACACACTTCCTGTAGATTTTGAGTACATCATCCATTTACGCGCATGCGTTTCTTTATTAGCCAAAGTTTTTTCAAAAAGCCGATTATTGAAAGATCTAGTGAAATTCTCAGATCCACACCGCCGAGAAGAAGCAGAGAAATTACTATCCTTGTTTTGGAAATATTCAGAACCTTTTTCCAAAATTTTTTGTTTAATGGAATCATCGAGCTTTGGCCAT
>NC_046659.1:45142337-45147439 GCF_010883055.1 Belonocnema kinseyi | reverse complement strand
CTGGCAATCGAGAAAGATCTTCTAAAGACATTATCTTTTGAAGATCTAATAAAAGAATTCGCAAACGCAAAAGCGCGAAAAAATTTGTTTTTTACTTAGATGCATATATAATATGTGCAATAATAAATATCATTTTTCAAATTTGAAAAAAAACGAAAGATTTATTTAATTATTTTCACGAACCTAATTTTTTCACCATTTATTGTATTATATATCTTTTATCATCAGAGATTTTCTCAGGGGGCCCCAAAACTGTACAGCCCTGGGCCTCGAGCAGCCTTAATCCGGCACTGAATTTTTCAATACTGTTTCATGCAAGCCTTTTTACCGGGTGTGAATTCCATGAATTCTTTGAATTCCGTGCATTAATACACTCCTCGAATTCCATGAATCCCTCGAATTTATGTCATAATTTATATCTAAACATTAAAATATAAAATCATAATGTTAGGAAGATCTATTTTATTTTTATTTAACAATTTTACCTAGATAAATTTAAATGGTATATAATATGTGACGCTATCTGAGAGAAGGGACCTACTAGGCAAAAAATCGATTTTCGGATTATGATGGATTCTATAAGTTCTTTAACTGATCATTCTAGGGATTTCATCAGAAATTTTTTATCTGCATTTTTTTACAAGATGTAAATGATTGAAAAAGAGTTTACAACACCAATATAAATTTTATTTATATTAGTTTAATTTTGAAACATTTAATTTCGTAACTTGGATTGCAGTGTGTCATTTCCAAGGAGAGTTTCATATAAAAAAATCGTTTCCAAAATTATATTTATAGATAGATAATATTATACAAAATGAAATCATCTTATGATTGCCATTATGTAATTAATTCCCCCCAGAAAACTCCATGATTTTATTTATAAAGTTCTATTTGGGTGAAATTTATATTTCAAGTTCAAAGGGACGCGTATGATTTTGCAGAGTGTTATTTTCTATGTTGATTTTTTACTGGAATTTCATAAATTCACCCAAAAATACTTTAAAAACTGTATGTTCACAGTTTCATCAAAAAAACTTTTTTACTTTTACAAATCTATGTTCGAACTATTATTTTCATATTGCAATGTTTTTAAAGCGTTTTTACATACTCATGATTCACGATTAAGAAAGTATTGTAATTGTTCGAAATTTGACACCACAGTTTTTCAAGCTAAAAATAAAGTTTTGGCGATTGCGCCTTTCTGTCTGTCCGTTAATCCGCCTGGGAACACAATAATTCTAAAAAAATTAACCAAACGAGGCAAGGTTCGGCACACTTTTTTAGGCTATAAAAGAAAGAACGAGTTCGTTTATCAGCTATTCTGGATAGAAATTCCAAAAATTAGACCCTTTTTAAAATTTGTTCAACAATTTTTTTAAGATTCAGCAATTTTATGTACGGCCATTCGTAGTACTTCGTAGGCCGAACAATTTATTTCTATGAATCTTTTCTTTAAAAAAAATTATCGAAGTTGTAGCATTTGCAAAATTTTAAAAATCAATCGAAAATAAAAATGTTAGGGCAAACAGCAATTTTCTTAAAAGATGGAAAATTCAAATCTTGATCTAACAAAAAATGATCAGAAACTCCATTTGGTGCGCAACTATGCAAGATACAAATACAGATAAATTAATAAAAATTGTGCTACCAAAAATAATCTACAAATTTGTTATTACTTACTTTATTATAGGGTGCATAGTTTTTTTATTCGTAAAAAATACAACAAAAAAAGATTTTTCTAACAAGCTACACAAACTACTTAAGTTGTTTAACTAAGAAAGAGCTACACATTTTTAAAAACGTTTATTGGTAGGATGCGCATTTTTGTTTTAATCGTAAAAAATAACATCCAAATTAAAAAAATTAAATTTTTGAAATACGACATAAGCTAAGAAAAAAAAGGTGCACAAAAAAGGCACACCTCTAACACATCTACAATTTGTTTTAAACCACTTTTTAATAAGAGAAATAATTTTGGTTTTAATCGTTAAAATTGCATAAAAAATAACAATTAAACATATGTGGTAAACCGACAAAAGGTCGGAAAAAATGATAGACAAAAGTTATTAAAAAAAAAATACAAATTTTTTATAATTTATTATTTTCTCGTAATTTATGATTGAGAAAGTATTGGAATTTTACACAATTTCACAACGTAGTTTTTGAACGGATTTCCACGTATACTCATAAATTCCGTCCGTACGTAAACACGATAACTCTAAAAAAATGAACGGATCAAATCGAGCTTTGGCATACTTTTTTAGGTCCTAAAAGAAAGAACGAGTTTTTTAACCATCATCCTTTGACAAACGGTTATGGTTTTATCCATCGAAAATGTTATTTAAAAATAGAATATTTCGTTGTTTACCAAACGAAGACAGATACGTGAAAACAGAACAGAATTAGAATTATAGCCCTTCAAAATATCTACAATTTTTGTTTGAACTATTTTTCAATAGGATACATTTTTTAGGTTTTATGCATCGAAACTTATAATTTTTTAGACAAAAGACGCACAGTGGGACGAAAATTACGACTCTGGACATATTGATTTTCCGAATAGAGTTTTTATCCGATTCAAATGGTTAAAAAAAATTAAAGCTAATGAAAATCCGCATGATCTTATCAGAGCATATATTCAAATTGAAGCTCTATTTTTTTTATTTCTTGAAATAAATGAATTTTTTTTTGACTTTTGAAGAGTACCATTTCCAAGATAATACTCAAATTCATTCCCAAATTTCCAGAATGAGTAGAGGAACTATCCAGTACAATTTTCCAGTACAGTAGGATAAATGAAAAAATGTCCCTTGATTCTCACTGAATTTTCTCAATTGATGAACAAAAATAATTTTGGTGTCATACACGTGAGGATTCATGAATAAACAATCATTATTATAAATAAAGAAAGAAAACAATTTTTTACTTCAGCTATTGGTGACGAAAAGAATAGTCATTTTCCATGGAATTAGCTCCATAGAGCTCGTGAATGATACTCAGTTATCATATATGCTCATATAATAACAATTCGCAATTGTTCAAATGATCTTGTTTAACAATTGGATTATTCGGCTATTTTTCTTCAAACAAACTCCGTTCTTTGGATGTATTTAATTTTTAATGACTGATCTTCGAATAACGTTAGGGGATTTGGATGAATTATAACAACTGCCATTGTTATAAACAATTTCATGAACAATTACTTATATTTTCTATTCGTCATGGAATAAAGTAGCGTTTTCCACCCATAATCAACTGCAGATCACTAATTGATGATACCCATTCACTATTTTCGATCATCCAATAACAATTACGTAAAATTTTCAACATAACAAAACGATGTAGAGAAGAATGTAGGGAGAAAGTATTGTAGCTTTTTATTGTAAGGTAATTCAGAAAACTAATATATATTTAAAAATGTCAGTAAAAAATCGAGCGCGTAGCGTGAGGGTCACAATGAGATTTTTTGAAAAAGTTACATTCAAGAATTCGAAATGCAAAGAATAAGTAACCAAGCGCGAAGCGCAATATTCGACACACCTGCTCTAGGTGCGTTCAAATTTAGTTTCAAATTTGCAAGAAATTTGAAAATTCCATTTTTTATTTCAATTGAAAAGTCAATTATAACGCTCACAGTTACGTGTCCATCATACTATGATTGCGAAATAGATACTCTCTCGCACGCACAATATGAAAATCACACAATGCGGTTGATGTGCATATCAAGATTGTTATCTGGGAAGTATCACTGAATTTTGTTTTACCGAACTAGAAATTAAACTTTATCGCAGTGTCTATATGCCTCAAGTTTACCCAGTCACCATAGATTCCCACTGGGAGCAACTGACATCTGTGACAATGACAGTAGCTTTCAATAGAACTGCGCTAAATCGCACCTTCCGCTACGCCTCACGACCGTAAATTGAGTAAACATAGGGCACGGAGGAATTATAAGAGGCCTACGAAACCATCTTGTGTTTTGAGGACACAAAGCGACCCAAGGATGACAGCTTTCTGCTTCAATCTTGTAAGTCCCTACACTGAAAAAAATGTCTTTCGAATTTCGCATGAAAACTAAGCTTACTGAAAACGCAGTAGATTCGTGTTACATCTCTGACTCAAAAATAATCGAATTTCGTATAACAATCTTCAATGCCAGAATAGCAAAGCCTGGGTAGGAAGTTCGTTCCCGAGTCACATTAAGAAAGCCCCTTATTACTCTGGCCAAAAACGCTCGGAACTCGTACTTTCTCGGTATGGCTAAGTAGGTTTGGCAAGCGATGGCCCGCCAATGCCGAATTAAGGAATTTCATGGCCCAGGGCTACAGCGTTTTTGTGGCCCGTTTTAGAAAGACAATTTAAGTGCCTTAGTTTTCATAATATTAAATTTAAAACTTTTTGAATTCATTTTATAAGCTTTTTTTCATATAATTTAAAATGTTCAAAATAAACAAAGTTTAAATTGACCGAAAACTGGTTTTCAGCATATGGCCCCCTGAAGGGCTCATCGCCAGTGGCTTCCCCGAAATTTGAAAAAACTTAACATCTTTTTTTTTAGGATCCCGATTCTTGAACTTTTGGTTTTAAGGAGGTGGGAAATCCAAGAGAAGGCAGTTTTTTGCTATGATTCTCCGATGTCAGTTGCGGGAATATATTATAGATTATGGATATTCCGAAAAGTATTGATTTTTCTCAAAAAAATAAAATTCAACTTTATTTAAAATGAAGAAATACACAACATTTGTCTAAAACATTTAAAAAAAAACTAATAGTTTTTAACATGCCATGTGAAAATAGGGGAATATTTATTTTCCTTTTTGTTGAAATAAATACTTGCCCCTACTGTTTGCCGTCCATATCTTTATTTAGATATGTAGATTGTTGAATTCTGAACAACTTTGGCCACTTGTGGTTTTTTCGAAACCCAATTATTGTCTGAGACGATCGACAAATGTGATAATAGCATGCAAGTGCATATACAGGGTGGACACGCTGGAGCTTACATACATGGCGAGTTGAATGCTACCCGAATTGCACAACAGCAGGGGAGAAGCCATTATACAGGGGTATTTTCATATTTCGCGCCTTTAAAGTTGCAT